>NW_028318739.1:0-300000 GCF_062004578.1 Staurois parvus | reverse complement strand
TTGTAATGCAGAAGGGGCAGTACACAGGTGAATTATAATGGAGAGATGTACCAGGAGCAGAGCAAAGGTTAATTTGGGCTACAATTGAGGGCAGTGTGAGGATTACTAAGCGCCGCTAGATGTACCAAGAATTAGTGAGAGGGTTTGTGAGTACTACAAAGGGGCAATGTAAGGGTTAATAAGGTCCAATAGATTTATGAGAGCAGTGCAGGGGTTAATGGGCACTAATAGATGAAGCAAAGGGGACTCTGCAAGAACTTGTGTGGACCTATAGATGGGGAGGGGGCGGGGGGGGGCATTTAAATGACCAATAGGGCAGTGGCTAGGAGAGGTGACAAGGCGGATGCAAGGGTCAGTAAAGACCAATAAAAGTGTCAGGAGGTAGTGCAAGGGACAGGTGATGGATGGAGGGATGATGGACAAGTGAGGAGGATGGAGGGATGACAGACAGGTGAGGAGGATGGAAGGATGATGAACAGGTGAGAAGGGTGGTGGACAGGTGAGAGAGTTGGGGGGATGACAGACAGGTGAGAAGAATAAAGGAATAAGAAGGATGGAGGGATAGCAGACAGGGGAGAGGGATGGAGGATTAATGAACAGGTGAGAAGGGTGGAATGGATGATGGATAGGTGATGAGGAAGGAGGGATGACATACAGGTGAGGAGGATAGTGGGATGATGGACAGGTGAGGAGGATGGAGGGATGATGAACAGATGAGGATGGTTGGATGATGGATAGGTGAGGAGGATGGAGGGATGACGGACAGGTCAGGAGGTTGGAGGGATGATGAACAGGTGAGGAGGATGACGGGATGACAGGTAGGTGAGGAAGATGGAGAGATTAGGGAGCTAAGGAAAATGGAGGGATGACGGACAGTTAAGGAGGATGGAGGGATGATGGACAGGTGAGAAGAATGAAGGGATGATGGTCAGGTGAGGAGGATGGAGGGATGCCAAACAGATGAGGAGGATGGAGGGTTGATGGACAGGTGAGAAGGATGGAAGGATGACGCACAGGTGAGGAGGATGGAGGGATGACGCACAGGTGAGCAGGATGGAGGGATGACGCACAGGTGAGGAGGATGGAGGGATGACGCACAGGTGAGGAGGATGGAGGGATGACAGACAGTTGGGGAGGATGGAGGGATAACGGACAGGTGAGGAGGATGGAGTAATGATGAACAGGTGAGGAGGGTGGAGGGATGACAGGCAGCTGAGGAGGATGAAGGGATGAGGAACTGGTAAGGAGAAAGGAGGGATGACGGACAGTTAAGGAGAAGGGAGGGATTATGGACAGGTGAGGAGGATGGAGGAATGACGGTCAGGTGAGGAGGATGGAAGGATGACGGACAGCTGTGAAGAATGGAGGGATGACGACCAGGTGAGAAGAATGGAGGGATGACGGACAGGTGAGAAGAATGGAGGGATGACGGACAGGTGAGAAGAATGGAGGGATGACGGACAGGTGAGAAGAATGGAGGGATGACGGACCAGTGAGGAGAATGGAGGGATGACGGATAGGTGAGGAGGATGGAGGGATGACGGACAGGTGAGAAGAATGGAGGGATGATGGACAAGTGAAAAGCTAGGAGGGATGACGGACAGGTGAGAAGGATAGAGGGATAACGGACAGGTGAGAAAGATGGAGGGATGATGGACAGGTGAGAAGGATGGAGGGATGACAGACAAGTGAGGACAGAGGGATTAGGGATAGGTGAGGAGGATGGAGGGATGATGGTCAGGTGAAAAAGACAGAAGGATGACGCACAGGTGAGGAGCACGGAGGGATGACGCACAGGTGAGGAGGATGGAGGGATGACGGACAGGTGAGGAGGATGGAGGGATGACGGACAGGTGAGGAGGACGGAAGGATGACGCACAGGTGAGGAGGATGGAGGGATGACGGACAGGTGAGAAGGATGGAGGGATGACGGACAGGTTAGGAGGACGGAGGGATGACGGACAGGTGAGAAGGATGGAGGGATGACGGACAGGTTAGGAGGATAGAGGGATGACGGACAGGTGAGAAGGATGAAGGGATGACGGACAGGTGAGAGAACAGAAGCGGAGGAGGGATGGAGGTGGATGGACGGGATAGGTTGCAGGAGGATGGAAGTACAGAAATCGGTCCCGGTAGCGGGATCGGTACCTGGTACGGAGAGCAGTGCGGTCAGGGCCGGTCCGGTCAGCCAGCACAGGAGGGTTCGGAAGAGGTGAGTGGGGACCCCCCGCATGGTGACGGCGGTAAACAGGGGCAGATGATGGGGATGATGGTGGTGGTAGCAGCTCCGGGCTGTGTGACACCCGCAACATTCACTGACACACACACTGCTCACCCTCCACCCACCTACCCACCTACCTACCTACCCCTCACTCTGCTATTGGCTACGCAGAGATAGGGGGACACCCCCATATATACACAGCCTGACACCCCCTCTATATATTGACACCACAATATATACACTGCCTGATATCCTTTATACACTGACACCGTCATATATACACTGCCTGACATCCTCTGTATACTGATACCATCATATATACACTGCCTGACATCCTCTATATACTGACACCACCATATATACACAGCCTGATATCCTCTATATACTGACACCACCATATATACACTGCCTGACATCCTCTATATACTGACACCACCATATATACACTGCCTGACATCCTCTGTATACTGATACCATCATACGTACACTGCCTGACATCCTCTATATACTGACACCATCATATATACACTGCCTGACATCCTCTATATACTGACACCATCATATATACACTGCCTGACATCCTCTATATACTGATACCATCATATATACACTGCCTGATATCCTTTATATACTGACAGCACCATATATACACTGCCTGATATCCTTTATATACTGACAGCACCATATATACACTGCCACATATCCTCTATATACTGACACCACCATATGTACACTGCCTGATATCCTCTATTTACTGATACCATCATATATACACTGCCTGACATCCTCTATATACTGACACCACCATATATACACTGCCTGACATCCTTTATATACTGACAGCACCATATATACACTGCCACATATCCTCTATATACTGACACCACCATATATACACTTCCTGATATTCTCTATATACTGACACCACCATATATACACTTCCTGATATTCTCTATTTACTGACACCACCATATGTACACTGCCTTATATCCTCTATATACCGACACCATCATATGTACACTGCCTGATATCCTCTATATACCGACACCATCATATGTACACTGCCTCATATTCTCTATATACCAACACCATCATATATACACTGCCTCATATCCTCTATATACTGACACCACCATATATACACTGCCTCATATCCTCTATATACTGACACCCCATATATACACTGCCTGACATCCTCTATATACGGACACACCCATATGTACAGTACATGACACCCCCTCTTTATACTGACACTCCATAAGTACACCACCTGATATCCTCTATATACTGACACCCCCATATATACACTGTCTGATAGCCTCTATATACTGACACCTCCATATATACACTGTCCAGGGGCGTACTGACAACTCATGGGGCCCCCGGGCAATAGGGGATCATGGAGCTCCTGTGTCCTCGCCCACACCCAAAAAAGCCTATGAAAAAGCCCATGAAAGGTACCTACTGACCCCGGGCCCTTGGGCAGTGCCCGAGTGCTCTAATGGTCAGTCCACCCCTGACACTGTCTGATAGCCTATTTATACTCACACCCCCATATATACTGTCTGACATCCTCCATATGATGATAATCACTTATATACACTGCCTGACATCCCTCTATATACTGACACTCCATATAAACAATGTCTAACACCACTTCTGTAAACTTGTAACCCATATTTACACTACCTGACTTCCCCTCCATATACTGACACCCACCTATATAGACTGCCTGACATCCTCTATATACTGAAACCCTATATATATATATATATACACACACACACACACACTACCTGATATCCTCTATATACTGACACCATCATATATTCACTACATGACATCCTCTGGATATACTGACACCACCATATATACACTACCTGACATCCTCTATATACTGACACCCCCATATATACACTGCCTGACATCCTCTATATACTGACTCCCCCATATATACACTGCCTGACATCCTCTATATACTGACACCCCCATATGTACACTGCCTGTCATCCTCTATATACTGACACCAGGGCCATCTTTAATATTGATTGGACCTTGGGCAAACATTTTCTTGCCCCCCCATTGCAATTTCACTCTCCACCTGCTCTGAGACATACAATAAATAGCCGCTAGACTCAAAATTAGTTTATTTATCAGGCAGCTATTGCAATTGGTTACTGGAGGTTACAGCATATCATTACAGCTCACTGACTGGTTGGTAGGGTTTACAGCACATGATTTCTGCTGGCTGATTAGTTGTTAGAGGTTAATGCACGTCATTACTGCTCATCCATTGGTTGCTAGGGGTTATTGCACCTAATTACTGCTCGCTGATTGGTTGCTAAAGGTTACTGCACATCATTGTTGTTTACTAATTGGTTGCTAGAGATTACAGCAGATCACTACTGTTAACTGATTGGTTGCTAGAGATTACTCCACATTATTACAACTCACTGATTGCTGAAGGATACAGCACATCATCTCCTCCCTGCCTGCACACCATGGACTTGGAAGCTGAGGGAACCCACTAATAGACAGAAAACTCCTAGAGATTCTAGGACTCCTGGAATCAGTAGCAGTGCTGAGGGGAGGGTGTGATCGGTGGCAGTGCCTGGGGGCTTGATGGGATCAATGGTAGTGGTGGGGGGGATAGGATAAGTGGAAGTGGTGGGGGATGGGATAAGTAGCAGTGGTGGGGGGATGGGACGAGTGACAGTGTTGGTGGGGGGGATGAGATCAGTGACAGTACTTGGGGGTAAATGGGATCAGTGGCAGTGCTGGATGAGAATGGGAGGTGACATTTCTACATCAAACACCAATGTAAAAGGGGATTTATACTAACCACCAGTGTAAGGGCAAATCTGCACTTACCACCAATGTAAAGGGACATTTCCACTGACCACCAATGTAATGGGGGATTTTACACCAACAACCAATACATTATACACTGGCCACCAATGTAAGGGGGAATTTACACTGACCACCAATTTAAGGGTGGCTTCTACATGGACCATCAATGTAAAGGAGGATTAGACACGGACCACAAATTCAAGTTAGGATTTTTTACTGACTATCAATATAGAAAGGAGTTTCTACACCGGCCACCAATGTAAAGGGGATTTACACTTACCACTAATGTAATAGGGCCATTCACAGTGACCACCAATGTGAGGAGGGATTTACACTGACCACCAATGTAAGGGGGACATTCACAATAACCACTAGGATTCTACACAAAGCCCCAGTGTAATGAAAAGATATACACTGACACTCAATGTAAATGAGACATTTAGCCATGTTCACATTTGCACATGTCGGGAATGCATGCAAAATCGCTTTCCTGACACCACAGAAATGTGCTGCCCTTTAGCAGATACACAGCAGTGCCATTAATTGTTAATGACACTCTCATGCATCTGCTGACGTGCGCATTTCCACATGCACCAAAATTCACAGTGCTGTGGCTCGGTGTGATTTTGAAAAAGGGTTGGGGACATTATTTTTGCATTTCTAGCACAAAGAGCAGCCTATTGAAATGAATGGGCCGCCCTACACATAACATACAGTTAGGTCCATGTATATTTGGACACAGGCACACTTTTCATACTTTTGGCTCTGTATGCCACCAGAATAAATTAAAATGAAACAATCCAAATGAATTTGAAGTGCAGACTTTCAGCTTTAAATTTAAGGGGTTGAACATAAATACCAAGTTCAAATTTTAGGAACTGCAACCATTTTTCTACACAGTCCCTCCACTTTCAGAGGCTCAAATGTAATTGGACAAATGAATATAATCATAAATAAAATGTAAATGTTTAATATTTTGTAGAGAATCCTTTACTGGCAATGACTGCCTAAAGTCTGGAACCCATGGATATGACCAAAGACTGGGTTTCCTCCTTTCTGATGCTTTGCCAGGCTCTATCTACAGATGTCTTCAGTTGTTCTTTGTGGCTCTTTCTGCCTTTAGTTTTGCCTTCAGAAAGTGAAATGCATGCTCAATTGGGTTGAGATCAGGTGAATGACTTCTTTTCCTTCAAAAGCCCTGGGGTTGCTTTTGCAGTGTGTTTTGGATCATTGTCCATCTGTACTGTGGAGCGCCGTCCAATCAACTTTGCTGCGTTTGGCTGAATCTGGGCTGACAGTATATCTCTAAACACTGCAGAATTCATCCGGCTGCTTCTGTCTTCTGTCACATCATCAATAAACTCCAATGACCCAGTGCCACTGGAAGTCATGCTTTCCTATTCCATCACACTGCCTCCACCATGTTTTACAGATGATGTTGTGTGCTTTGGATCATGAACTGTTCCAAGCCTTCTCCACACTTTTTTCTTCCCATCATTCTGGTATAGATTAATCTTAGTTTCATCCATCCAAAGAATGCTTTTCCAAAACTGGTCTGGCTTTTTTAGATATTTTTGGCAAAGTCTAATCTGGTTTTTCTATTCTTCAGGCTTATGAATGGTTTGCACCTTGTGCTGAACCCTCTGTATTTGCTCTTGTGAAGTTTTCTCTTGATTGCAGACTTTGACAATGATCTCTTTGCTGGACTGGGCTGTCTCTTTGCTGGATTAGACTTGTCTCTTTGCTGGATTGGGCTGTCTCTTTGCTATATGAGGCTCTCTCTTTGATGGGCTGGGCTGTCTCTTTGCTGGATTGGGCTGTCTCTTTGCTGGACTGGAATGTCCCTCTGCTGGATTGGGCTGTCTCTTTGCTGGATTGGGCTGTCTCCTTGCTGGATGGGGATATCTCTTTGCTGGACTGGGCTGTCTCTTTGCTGGATTGGGCTGTCTGTTTGCTAGACTGGGCTGTCTGTTTGCTGGACTGGAATGTCTCTTTGCTGGATATGGCTGTCTGTCTGCTGGATTGGGATGTCTCCTTGGTGGATGGGGATGTCTGTTTGCTAGACTGGGCTGTCTCTTTGCTGGACTGGGCTGTCTCCTTGCTGGAAGGGGATGTCTCTTTGCTAGACTGGGCTGTCTGTTTGCTGGATATGGCTGTCTCTTTGCTAAATAGGGATGTCTCCTTTCTGGATGAGGATGTCTACTTGCTGGATCGGGCTGTCTCTTTACTGGACTGGGCTGTCTCTTTGCTGGATTTTGATGTCTCCTTGCTTGATTGGGATGTCTCCTTACTGGATGGGGATGTCTCTTTGCTGGATTGGGCTGTTTGCTGGACTGGGCTGTCTCTTTGCTGGACTGGAATGTCTCTTTGCTGGAAAGGGATGTCTCTTTGCTGGAAAGGGATGTCTCTTTGCTGGATTGGGCTGACTCTTTGCTATATGAGTCTCTCTCTTTGATGGGCTGGGCTGTCTCTTTGCTGGATGTGGATGTCTCCTTGCTGGATTGGGCTGTCTCTTTACTGGACTGGGCTGTCTCCTTGCTTGATTAGGATGTCTCCTTGCTGGATGGGGATGTCTCTTTGCTGGATGGGGATGTCTCTTTGCTGGACTGGAATGTCTCTTTACTTGACTGGGCTGTCTCCTTGCTTGATTAGGATGTCTCCTTGCTGGATTTGGATGTCTCCTTGCTGGATTGGGCTGTCTCTTTACTGAACTGGGCTGTCTCCTTGCTTGATTAGGATGTCTCCTTGCTGGATGGGGATGTCTCTTTGCTGGATGGGGAAGTCTCTTTACTGGACTGGGCTGTCTCTTTACTGGACTGGGCTGTCTCCTTGCTGGATTAGGATGTCTCCTTGCTGGATTTGGATGTCTCCTTGCTGGATTGGGCTGTCTCTTTACTGAACTGGGCTGACTCCTTGCTTGATTAGGATGTCTCCTTGCTGGATGGGGATGTCTCTTTGCTGGATGGGGAAGTCTCTTTGCTGGACTGGAATGTCCCTTTGCTGGATTAGGCATGTCCCTTTGCTGGATAGGGATGTCTCTTTGCTGGATAGGGATGTCTCTTTGCTGGATAGGGATGTCTCTTTGCTGGATAGGGATGTCTCTTTACTGGGTTGTGATGTCTCTGCTGGATTATGATGTCTCCTTTCTGGCTGGGGATTTCTCTTTGCTGGACTGGGATGTCTCTGCTGGATGGGAATGTCTCTTTGCTGGATAGGGATGTCTCTTTGCTGGATTGGGCTGTCTCTTTGCTAGATGGGGCTGTCTCTTTGCTGGGCTGTCTCTTTGCTGGACTGGAATATCTCTCTGCTGGATTTGGCTGTCTCTTTGCTGGATTTGGATGTCTCCTTTCTGGATGAGGATGTCTCCTTGCTGGATTGGATTGTCTCTTTACTGGACTGGGCTGTCTCTTTGCTGGATTTTGAGGTCTCCTTGCTTGATTAGGATGTCTCCTTGCTGGATGGGGATGTCTCTTTGCTGGACTGGAATGTCTCTTTGCTGGAAAGGGATGTCTCTTTGCTTGATTGGGCTAACTCTTTGCTGGACTAGGCAGTCTCTTTGCTATATGAGGATGTCTCTTTGCTGGATTATGATGTCTCTTTGCTGGATAGGGACATCTTTTTGCTGGATTGGGCTGTCTCTTTGCTATATAAGGATGTCTCTTTGCTGGATGGAGATGTCTCTTTGCTGGATTGGAATGTCTCTTTTCTGGATAGGGATGTCTCCTTGCTGGATTGGGCTGTCTCTTTGCTAGATGGGGCTGTCTCTTTGCTGGGCTGTCTCTTTGCTGGGCTTGGGCTGTCTCTTTGCTGGACTGGAATGTCTCTCTGCTGGATTTGGATGTCTCCTTTCTGGATGATGATGTCTCCTTGCTGGATTGGGTCATCTCTTTACTGGACTGGGCTGTCTCTTTGCTGGATTTTGATGTCTTCTTGCTTGATTAGGATGTCTCCTTGCTGGAAGGGGATGCCTCTTTGCTGGACTGGGATGTCTCTTTGCTGGACTGGGATGTCTCTTTGCTGGACTAGACAGTCTCATTGCTATATGAGGATATGTCTTTGCAGGATTATGATGTCTCTTTGCTGGATAGGGACATCTTTTTGCTGGATTGGGCTGTCTCTTTGCTATATAGGGATGTCTCTTTGCTGGATTGGATTGTCTCTTTGCTCGATTAGGCATGTCTCTTTGCTGGATAGGGATGTCTCTTTGCTGGATTGGAATGCCTCTTTGCTGGATTGGAATGCCTCTTTGCTGGATAGGGATGTCTCTTTGCTGGATTAGAATGCCTCTTTGCTGGATAGGGATGTCTCTTTGTTATATGGGGATGTCTCTTTACTGGATTGTGAGGTCTCTTTTCTGGATGGGGATTTCTCTTTTCTGGACTGGGCTGTCTCCTTGCTGGATTAGACATGTCTCTTTGCTGGATTGGGCTGTCTCTTTGCTATATGAGGCTCTCTCTTTGATGGGCTGGGCTGTCTCTTTTCTGGATTGGATTGTCTCTTTGCTGGATTGGGCTGTCTTTTTGTTGGATAGGGATGTCCCTTTGCTGGATTGGGCTGTCTCTGTTATATGGGGATGTCTCTTTTTTACTGGATTGTGATGTCTCTTTTCTGGATGGGGATTTCTCTTTGCTGGACTGGGCTGTCTCTTTGCTGGATTAGACATGTCTCTTTGCTGGATTGGGCTGTCTTTGCTATATGAGGCTCTCTCTTTGATGGGCTGGGCTGTCTCTTTGCTGGATTGGGCTGTCTCTTTGCTGGACTGGAATGTCTCTCTGATGGATTGGGATGTCACTTTGCTGGATTGGGATGTCTGCTTGCTGGATGGGGATATCTCTTTGCTAGACTGAGCTGTCTCTTTGCTGGACTGGAATGTCTCTTTGCAAGATATGGCTGGATGTTTGTTTGCCAGACTGGGCTGTCTCTTTGCTGGACTGGAATGTCTCTTTGCTGGATTGGGATGTCTCTTTGCTGCACTGGGTTGTCTCTTTGTTGGATTGGGCAGTCTGTTTGCTGGACTGGGATGTCCCCTTGCTGGATGGGGATGTCTCTTTGCTGGGTTGGGCTGTCTGCTGGACTGGGCTGTGTCTTTGCTGGATTGGGCTGTCTCTTTGCTAGACTAGGCACTCTCTTTGCTATATGAGGTTGTCTCTACCTGGAATGTGATGCATCTTTGCTGGATTATGATGTCTATTTGCTGGATGGGGATTTTTTTTTTTTTTTTTTGCTGAATGGAGATGTCTCTTTGCTGGATTGGTCATGTCTCCTTGATTGACTGGGCAGTCTCTTTGCTGGATAGGGATGTCTATTTGCTGGATGGGGATGTCTATTTGCTGGATGGGGATGTCTCTTTGCTGGATTGGGCTCTTTGTTGAATATATAGGAGGCACTGGCATGACTGTAAGTGGCTCTGTGATAGGGGGCTGTGATTGCTTGGGGCACTGCAATGTAAAGGGGCACTGTAATCAATGCAGTACCCCTTTACAGTGGAGTCCTTTTTATATCACAGTGCCCCTTTACATTACAGTGCCAAGGACTGACTTTGTGGATTTCCATCACCAACTGCCCCCGCGAACGCCCGACCCCTATTCCCCAGCCCTGAGTTATTCACCCTGAGGTCATCACAGAGGACAAGGGGGCACTCTACATCTGGAGGAAAAGAAATTTAATCTCCAAACATGGTAAGATTTCTTCACAGTAAGGGCTCGTTCACACTTGGCTGTTTTACCAACGCTTGCCAAACGCCCCTATAGCGTTTGGCAAGCGTTGGTCCAGCGTTTGCAGAGCGTTTTTTAACGCTCGGCAAACGCTCCGCAAGCGCCGCATGCGCGGTTTAGTGGCGGTTGCTAGGCGTTTGCCGAGCGTTAATAACGCCCCACAAACACCTATAATACAGTAGAGTGGTGTTAC
The DNA here is from genome assembly GCF_062004578.1 of Staurois parvus. NCBI lineage: Eukaryota > Metazoa > Chordata > Amphibia > Anura > Ranidae > Staurois > Staurois parvus. Next base: position 289,022 of record NW_028318739.1, on the reverse strand, counting down.
CGCTCCGCAAACGCCCCGCAACTGCGTCGCAACCGCACCGCAAACGCTGACTGGGCGTTTGCGGAGCGGCACCATAGACGAGAATAGGAGGCTTCAAAGCCTCCTGACTCGACCAGAGGCGTCCGTTTTGCCGCGACGCGACGCAAACGCTCCCATTAGAACAGCACCATGTGCTGTAATGTGCAGAATGGGCAGAGGCGTTTGGGAAGCAGTAAAAACGCTTCCCAAACGCCTCTCTGCCGCCTGCACACAAGGCTAGTGTGAACGTAGCCTAAGAGCTGTGAAAATGTGGAGTAGACTCCCTCAAGAGTTGGTTCTGGCCAGCTCAGTGGATTGCTTTAGAAAAGGCCTGGATTCTATCTTGGATACACAGAATATAATTGGTTACTAACATTTATAGGTAAAGTTGATCCAGGGAATATCCGATTGCCTCTCAGGGGATCAGGAAGGACTTTTTTCAAATTGGATCATGCTTTGCTGGGTTTTTGCCTTCCTCTGGATCAATTCTGGGTGTAGAATTGTAACTCTTTTTTTTTTTTTTTTATGGTTGAGCTGGATGGACATTTGTCTTTATTCAGCCAGTCTAACTATGTAACCCCCCCCCCCCCCACACACACTTGGCTGCTCGGTATAAAATGCCCAGGCCTATTTTTTTCCCAGTCCATGCCTGTCTTTAGGTGTTAATTCTGTAAACAGCGACTTCTGTGCACTGTGTGCTTCAGCATGTGCTGACTCCGCTCTGTCATTTTACATGGCATGGCATTTTACACCACTGCATCTGACGCTTTGCATTGCACTTGGTGATGTAAGGCTTGGATGCTGCTGCTCGGCCATGGAAGCCCATTCCATGAAGCTCTCTATGCACTGTTGTTGTGCTAATCCAAAGGCCACCCGAAGTTTGAAGGTCTTTAGCTTTTCACTGTGCAGACAGTTAGCAACTTCTGCACACTGTGCGCTTCAGCATGCGCTGACCCCGCTCTGTCATTTTACATGGCCTACCACTTCGTGGCTGAGTTGCTGTTGTTCCCAGTAGCTTCCACTTTGTTATAATACCACTTACAGCTGACCGTGGAATATTTAGTAACAAGGAAATTTCACGGATGGACTTATTGTACAGGTGGCAACCTATCACAGTACCATGCTTGAGAGCGACCCATTCTTTTACAAATGTAATAGAAGCAGTCTGCATGCCTAGGTGTTTGATTTTTTACTTTTGGTAATATAGTGTGTGTATATATATATATATATATATATATATATATATATATATATATATATGACACCCCATATATATACAACCTGTCATTGCCTCTATATACTGACACCCCCTGGCTAGAAAATGGAGTACGACGCACTTACAAAGCAGTAAATATTATTAGTAGGTGGAATGAACATCCACATCATTAGGTGAAAGTCCTCAAAAGCAGTAAATTCCACTAGTGGGAGCAGACAATGATAAGGACCTTGGGTGAATGTCTACAGAAGTCATGGGTGAATGTCTACAGAAGTCATGTGTCCCTAGTGAGTGGAAATAATAGTCAAGAGGTGGCCCGTAGAAGCCATAATGATCACTTGTGGATGGAGAGAATAGTCAAGATATGGGATGAACTGCCCGTAGAAGCAGTAAAGGCTCCTAGTGGATGGAGGGGGTGGGGTTAAATTCCCACAGCAGTAGTAAATGTAGCAGCCCTGATCTCTAAGCGCCTGATCGCTGAACCCACCCCACCAACTGCACACGGCTTCAATCAACAGTGCTGCTCATGGAGGTAAATTGTTTCTGATTGGTGCCGTGCACAGGTGAGCATGTAGGACTGCCAGAGACCTGGACCATACCTGTGTATAAGTGCAATGGTCTGATTTTCTAAGGTTAGCAGCGCAATTTAACCATTGCTGCAATATATAGGATTTAATAAAAAGAGCAGTATATTTATAAGGGCTCGTTCACACTTGACTCTTTTACCAATGCTTGCCAAACGCCCCTATAGCATTTGGCAAGCGTTGGTCCGGCGTTTGAAGAGCATTTTTTAACACTCGGCAGACGCCACATGTGCAGTTTTGCGGCCGTTGCTAGGCTTTTGCTGAGCGTTAAAAATGCCCCACAAACGCCTATAATATAGCTTAAATGGTGTTACCATTTAAGCTATATTATAGCCCCTATAGCATTTGGCAAGCGTTGGTCCGGCGTTTGAAGAGCATTTTTTAACGCTCGGCAGACGCCACATGTTCAGTTTTGCACACAATAACCACTAGGATTCTACACAAAGCCCCAGTGTAATGAAAAGATATACACTGACACTCAATGTAAATGAGACATTTAGCCATGTTCACATTTGCACATGTCGGGAATGCATGCAAAATCGCTTTCCTGACACCACAGAAATGTGCTGCCCTTTAGCAGATACACAGCAGTGCCATTAATTGTTAATGACACTCTCATGCATCTGCTGACGTGCGCATTTCCACATGCACCAAAATTCACAGTGCTGTGGCTCGGTGTGATTTTGAAAAAGGGTTGGGGACATTATTTTTGCATTTCTAGCACAAAGAGCAGCCTATTGAAATGAATGGGCCGCCCTACACATAACATACAGTTAGGTCCATGTATATTTGGACACAGGCACACTTTTCATACTTTTGGCTCTGTATGCCACCAGAATAAATTAAAATGAAACAATCCAAATGAATTTGAAGTGCAGACTTTCAGCTTTAAATTTAAGGGGTTGAACATAAATACCAAGTTCAAATTTTAGGAACTGCAACCATTTTTCTACACAGTCCCTCCACTTTCAGAGGCTCAAATGTAATTGGACAAATGAATATAATCATAAATAAAATGTAAATGTTTAATATTTTGTAGAGAATCCTTTACTGGCAATGACTGCCTAAAGTCTGGAACCCATGGATATGACCAAAGACTGGGTTTCCTCCTTTCTGATGCTTTGCCAGGCTCTATCTACAGATGTCTTCAGTTGTTCTTTGTGGCTCTTTCTGCCTTTAGTTTTGCCTTCAGAAAGTGAAATGCATGCTCAATTGGGTTGAGATCAGGTGAATGACTTCTTTTCCTTCAAAAGCCCTGGGGTTGCTTTTGCAGTGTGTTTTGGATCATTGTCCATCTGTACTGTGGAGCGCCGTCCAATCAACTTTGCTGCGTTTGGCTGAATCTGGGCTGACAGTATATCTCTAAACACTGCAGAATTCATCCGGCTGCTTCTGTCTTCTGTCACATCATCAATAAACTCCAATGACCCAGTGCCACTGGAAGTCATGCTTTCCTATTCCATCACACTGCCTCCACCATGTTTTACAGATGATGTTGTGTGCTTTGGATCATGAACTGTTCCAAGCCTTCTCCACACTTTTTTCTTCCCATCATTCTGGTATAGATTAATCTTAGTTTCATCCATCCAAAGAATGCTTTTCCAAAACTGGTCTGGCTTTTTTAGATATTTTTGGCAAAGTCTAATCTGGTTTTTCTATTCTTCAGGCTTATGAATGGTTTGCACCTTGTGCTGAACCCTCTGTATTTGCTCTTGTGAAGTTTTCTCTTGATTGCAGACTTTGACAATGATCTCTTTGCTGGACTGGGCTGTCTCTTTGCTGGATTAGACTTGTCTCTTTGCTGGATTGGGCTGTCTCTTTGCTATATGAGGCTCTCTCTTTGATGGGCTGGGCTGTCTCTTTGCTGGATTGGGCTGTCTCTTTGCTGGACTGGAATGTCCCTCTGCTGGATTGGGCTGTCTCTTTGCTGGATTGGGCTGTCTCCTTGCTGGATGGGGATATCTCTTTGCTGGACTGGGCTGTCTCTTTGCTGGATTGGGCTGTCTGTTTGCTAGACTGGGCTGTCTGTTTGCTGGACTGGAATGTCTCTTTGCTGGATATGGCTGTCTGTCTGCTGGATTGGGATGTCTCCTTGGTGGATGGGGATGTCTGTTTGCTAGACTGGGCTGTCTCTTTGCTGGACTGGGCTGTCTCCTTGCTGGAAGGGGATGTCTCTTTGCTAGACTGGGCTGTCTGTTTGCTGGATATGGCTGTCTCTTTGCTAAATAGGGATGTCTCCTTTCTGGATGAGGATGTCTACTTGCTGGATCGGGCTGTCTCTTTACTGGACTGGGCTGTCTCTTTGCTGGATTTTGATGTCTCCTTGCTTGATTGGGATGTCTCCTTACTGGATGGGGATGTCTCTTTGCTGGATTGGGCTGTTTGCTGGACTGGGCTGTCTCTTTGCTGGACTGGAATGTCTCTTTGCTGGAAAGGGATGTCTCTTTGCTGGAAAGGGATGTCTCTTTGCTGGATTGGGCTGACTCTTTGCTATATGAGTCTCTCTCTTTGATGGGCTGGGCTGTCTCTTTGCTGGATGTGGATGTCTCCTTGCTGGATTGGGCTGTCTCTTTACTGGACTGGGCTGTCTCCTTGCTTGATTAGGATGTCTCCTTGCTGGATGGGGATGTCTCTTTGCTGGATGGGGATGTCTCTTTGCTGGACTGGAATGTCTCTTTACTTGACTGGGCTGTCTCCTTGCTTGATTAGGATGTCTCCTTGCTGGATTTGGATGTCTCCTTGCTGGATTGGGCTGTCTCTTTACTGAACTGGGCTGTCTCCTTGCTTGATTAGGATGTCTCCTTGCTGGATGGGGATGTCTCTTTGCTGGATGGGGAAGTCTCTTTACTGGACTGGGCTGTCTCTTTACTGGACTGGGCTGTCTCCTTGCTGGATTAGGATGTCTCCTTGCTGGATTTGGATGTCTCCTTGCTGGATTGGGCTGTCTCTTTACTGAACTGGGCTGACTCCTTGCTTGATTAGGATGTCTCCTTGCTGGATGGGGATGTCTCTTTGCTGGATGGGGAAGTCTCTTTGCTGGACTGGAATGTCCCTTTGCTGGATTAGGCATGTCCCTTTGCTGGATAGGGATGTCTCTTTGCTGGATAGGGATGTCTCTTTGCTGGATAGGGATGTCTCTTTGCTGGATAGGGATGTCTCTTTACTGGGTTGTGATGTCTCTGCTGGATTATGATGTCTCCTTTCTGGCTGGGGATTTCTCTTTGCTGGACTGGGATGTCTCTGCTGGATGGGAATGTCTCTTTGCTGGATAGGGATGTCTCTTTGCTGGATTGGGCTGTCTCTTTGCTAGATGGGGCTGTCTCTTTGCTGGGCTGTCTCTTTGCTGGACTGGAATATCTCTCTGCTGGATTTGGCTGTCTCTTTGCTGGATTTGGATGTCTCCTTTCTGGATGAGGATGTCTCCTTGCTGGATTGGATTGTCTCTTTACTGGACTGGGCTGTCTCTTTGCTGGATTTTGAGGTCTCCTTGCTTGATTAGGATGTCTCCTTGCTGGATGGGGATGTCTCTTTGCTGGACTGGAATGTCTCTTTGCTGGAAAGGGATGTCTCTTTGCTTGATTGGGCTAACTCTTTGCTGGACTAGGCAGTCTCTTTGCTATATGAGGATGTCTCTTTGCTGGATTATGATGTCTCTTTGCTGGATAGGGACATCTTTTTGCTGGATTGGGCTGTCTCTTTGCTATATAAGGATGTCTCTTTGCTGGATGGAGATGTCTCTTTGCTGGATTGGAATGTCTCTTTTCTGGATAGGGATGTCTCCTTGCTGGATTGGGCTGTCTCTTTGCTAGATGGGGCTGTCTCTTTGCTGGGCTGTCTCTTTGCTGGGCTTGGGCTGTCTCTTTGCTGGACTGGAATGTCTCTCTGCTGGATTTGGATGTCTCCTTTCTGGATGATGATGTCTCCTTGCTGGATTGGGTCATCTCTTTACTGGACTGGGCTGTCTCTTTGCTGGATTTTGATGTCTTCTTGCTTGATTAGGATGTCTCCTTGCTGGAAGGGGATGCCTCTTTGCTGGACTGGGATGTCTCTTTGCTGGACTGGGATGTCTCTTTGCTGGACTAGACAGTCTCATTGCTATATGAGGATATGTCTTTGCAGGATTATGATGTCTCTTTGCTGGATAGGGACATCTTTTTGCTGGATTGGGCTGTCTCTTTGCTATATAGGGATGTCTCTTTGCTGGATTGGATTGTCTCTTTGCTCGATTAGGCATGTCTCTTTGCTGGATAGGGATGTCTCTTTGCTGGATTGGAATGCCTCTTTGCTGGATTGGAATGCCTCTTTGCTGGATAGGGATGTCTCTTTGCTGGATTAGAATGCCTCTTTGCTGGATAGGGATGTCTCTTTGTTATATGGGGATGTCTCTTTACTGGATTGTGAGGTCTCTTTTCTGGATGGGGATTTCTCTTTTCTGGACTGGGCTGTCTCCTTGCTGGATTAGACATGTCTCTTTGCTGGATTGGGCTGTCTCTTTGCTATATGAGGCTCTCTCTTTGATGGGCTGGGCTGTCTCTTTTCTGGATTGGATTGTCTCTTTGCTGGATTGGGCTGTCTTTTTGTTGGATAGGGATGTCCCTTTGCTGGATTGGGCTGTCTCTGTTATATGGGGATGTCTCTTTTTTACTGGATTGTGATGTCTCTTTTCTGGATGGGGATTTCTCTTTGCTGGACTGGGCTGTCTCTTTGCTGGATTAGACATGTCTCTTTGCTGGATTGGGCTGTCTTTGCTATATGAGGCTCTCTCTTTGATGGGCTGGGCTGTCTCTTTGCTGGATTGGGCTGTCTCTTTGCTGGACTGGAATGTCTCTCTGATGGATTGGGATGTCACTTTGCTGGATTGGGATGTCTGCTTGCTGGATGGGGATATCTCTTTGCTAGACTGAGCTGTCTCTTTGCTGGACTGGAATGTCTCTTTGCAAGATATGGCTGGATGTTTGTTTGCCAGACTGGGCTGTCTCTTTGCTGGACTGGATGTCTCTTTGCTGGATTGGGATGTCTCTTTGCTGCACTGGGTTGTCTCTTTGTTGGATTGGGCAGTCTGTTTGCTGGACTGGGATGTCCCCTTGCTGGATGGGGATGTCTCTTTGCTGGGTTGGGCTGTCTGCTGGACTGGGCTGTGTCTTTGCTGGATTGGGCTGTCTCTTTGCTAGACTAGGCACTCTCTTTGCTATATGAGGTTGTCTCTACCTGGAATGTGATGCATCTTTGCTGGATTATGATGTCTATTTGCTGGATGGGGATTTTTTTTTTTTTTTTTGCTGAATGGAGATGTCTCTTTGCTGGATTGGTCATGTCTCCTTGATTGACTGGGCAGTCTCTTTGCTGGATAGGGATGTCTATTTGCTGGATGGGGATGTCTATTTGCTGGATGGGGATGTCTCTTTGCTGGATTGGGCTCTTTGTTGAATATATAGGAGGCACTGGCATGACTGTAAGTGGCTCTGTGATAGGGGGCTGTGATTGCTTGGGGCACTGCAATGTAAAGGGGCACTGTAATCAATGCAGTACCCCTTTACAGTGGAGTCCTTTTTATATCACAGTGCCCCTTTACATTACAGTGCCAAGGACTGACTTTGTGGATTTCCATCACCAACTGCCCCCGCGAACGCCCGACCCCTATTCCCCAGCCCTGAGTTATTCACCCTGAGGTCATCACAGAGGACAAGGGGGCACTCTACATCTGGAGGAAAAGAAATTTAATCTCCAAACATGGTAAGATTTCTTCACAGTAAGGGCTCGTTCACACTTGGCTGTTTTACCAACGCTTGCCAAACGCCCCTATAGCGTTTGGCAAGCGTTGGTCCAGCGTTTGCAGAGCGTTTTTTAACGCTCGGCAAACGCTCCGCAAGCGCCGCATGCGCGGTTTAGTGGCGGTTGCTAGGCGTTTGCCGAGCGTTAATAACGCCCCACAAACACCTATAATACAGTAGAGTGGTGTTACCGCTCCGCAAACGCCCCGCAACTGCGTCGCAAACGCACCGCAAACGCTGACTGGGCGTTTGCGGAGCGGCACCATAGACGAGAATAGGAGGCTTCAAAGCCTCCTGACTCGACCAGAGGCGTCCGTTTTGCCGCGACGCGACGCAAACGCTCCCATTAGAACAGCACCATGTGCTGTAATGTGCAGAATGGGCAGAGGCGTTTGGGAAGCAGTAAAAACGCTTCCCAAACGCCTCTCTGCCGCCTGCACACAAGGCTAGTGTGAACGTAGCCTAAGAGCTGTGAAAATGTGGAGTAGACTCCCTCAAGAGTTGGTTCTGGCCAGCTCAGTGGATTGCTTTAGAAAAGGCCTGGATTCTATCTTGGATACACAGAATATAATTGGTTACTAACATTTATAGGTAAAGTTGATCCAGGGAATATCCGATTGCCTCTCAGGGGATCAGGAAGGACTTTTTTCAAATTGGATCATGCTTTGCTGGGTTTTTGCCTTCCTCTGGATCAATTCTGGGTGTAGAATTGTAACTCTTTTTTTTTTTTTTTTTATGGTTGAGCTGGATGGACATTTGTCTTTATTCAGCCAGTCTAACTATGTAACCCCCCCCCCCACACACACACTTGGCTGCTCGGTATAAAATGCCCAGGCCTATTTTTTTCCCAGTCCATGCCTGTCTTTAGGTGTTAATTCTGTAAACAGCGACTTCTGTGCACTGTGTGCTTCAGCATGTGCTGACTCCGCTCTGTCATTTTACATGGCATGGCATTTTACACCACTGCATCTGACGCTTTGCATTGCACTTGGTGATGTAAGGCTTGGATGCTGCTGCTCGGCCATGGAAGCCCATTCCATGAAGCTCTCTATGCACTGTTGTTGTGCTAATCCAAAGGCCACCCGAAGTTTGAAGGTCTTTAGCTTTTCACTGTGCAGACAGTTAGCAACTTCTGCACACTGTGCGCTTCAGCATGCGCTGACCCCGCTCTGTCATTTTACATGGCCTACCACTTCGTGGCTGAGTTGCTGTTGTTCCCAGTAGCTTCCACTTTGTTATAATACCACTTACAGCTGACCGTGGAATATTTAGTAACAAGGAAATTTCACGGATGGACTTATTGTACAGGTGGCAACCTATCACAGTACCATGCTTGAGAGCGACCCATTCTTTTACAAATGTAATAGAAGCAGTCTGCATGCCTAGGTGTTTGATTTTTTACTTTTGGTAATATAGTGTGTGTGTGTGTGTATATATATATATATATATATATATATATATATATATATATATATATATATATGACACCCCATATATATACAACCTGTCATTGCCTCTATATACTGACACCCCCTGGCTAGAAAATGGAGTACGACGCACTTACAAAGCAGTAAATATTATTAGTAGGTGGAATGAACATCCACATCATTAGGTGAAAGTCCTCAAAAGCAGTAAATTCCACTAGTGGGAGCAGACAATGATAAGGACCTTGGGTGAATGTCTACAGAAGTCATGGGTGAATGTCTACAGAAGTCATGTGTCCCTAGTGAGTGGAAATAATAGTCAAGAGGTGGCCCGTAGAAGCCATAATGATCACTTGTGGATGGAGAGAATAGTCAAGATATGGGATGAACTGCCCGTAGAAGCAGTAAAGGCTCCTAGTGGATGGAGGGGGTGGGGTTAAATTCCCACAGCAGTAGTAAATGTAGCAGCCCTGATCTCTAAGCGCCTGATCGCTGAACCCACCCCACCAACTGCACACGGCTTCAATCAACAGTGCTGCTCATGGAGGTAAATTGTTTCTGATTGGTGCCGTGCACAGGTGAGCATGTAGGACTGCCAGAGACCTGGACCATACCTGTGTATAAGTGTAATGGTCTGATTTTCTAAGGTTAGCAGCGCAATTTAACCATTGCTGCAATATATAGGATTTAATAAAAAGAGCAGTATATTTATAAGGGCTCGTTCACACTTGACTCTTTTACCAATGCTTGCCAAACGCCCCTATAGCATTTGGCAAGCGTTGGTCCGGCGTTTGAAGAGCATTTTTTAACACTCGGCAGACGCCACATGTGCAGTTTTGCGGCCGTTGCTAGGCTTTTGCTGAGCGTTAAAAATGCCCCACAAACGCCTATAATATAGCTTAAATGGTGTTACCATTTAAGCTATATTATAGCCCCTATAGCATTTGGCAAGCGTTGGTCCGGCGTTTGAAGAGCATTTTTTAACGCTCGGCAGACGCCACATGTTCAGTTTTGCGGCGGTTGCTAGGCGTTTGCTGAGCGTTAAAAATGCCCCACAAACGCCTATAATATAGCTTAACTGGTGTTACCGCTCCGCAAACGCCCCGCAACCGCATCGCAACCGCGCCGCCAACGCCGGCTGGACATTTGCGGAGCGGCACCATAGACTAGAATAGGAGGCTTCAATGCCTCCTGACTTGACCAGAGGCGTCTGTTTTGCCGCGACGCTAACGCTCCCGTTAGAACAGCACCATGTGCTGCAATGTACAGAATTGTCCGAGGCGTTTGGGAAGCGATAAAAGCCTCTCTGCCGCCTGCACACAACGCTAGTGTGAACGTAGCCTTACTGTGTTATTGTGCATGCACAGATTGGCTGGAGCTGGTCAAACGCATACACAGTAAATCTAACGCACATGACTGGGGTGAACATGTAGTGTAGGATTGAAGCTGAAGTATTTCTGAGTCTGGAAAGTGATACAGAGAAAGGTATACAGGTGAAACTCAAAAAATTAGTGGCATGGAAGCTATCAGCCTGTGGCACTGCTGAGGTGTTATGGAAGAGTAGGATGCTTCAATAGCGGCCGTCAGCTCTTCTGCATTCTTCGGTCTCATGTCTCTCATCTTTCTCTTGTCAATGCCCCATGTCTCTCATCTTTCTCTTGTCAATGCCCCATAGATTTTTTATGGGGTTCACAGTAATTCCACGGTCATTGAACCAGGTTTTGGTGCTTTTGGCAGTGTGGGCAGGTGCCAAGTCCTGCTGGAAAATGAAGTCAGCATCCCCATAAAGCTCGTCTGCGGAAGGCAGCATGAAGTGCTCCAAAATCTCCTGGTAGACGGCTGCGTTGACCCTGGACTTAATGAAGCACAGTGGACCAACACCAGCAGATGACATGACTCCCCAAATCTACACAGACTGTGGAAACTTCACACTGGACTTCAAGCATCTTGCAGTGTGTGCCTCTCCATTCTTCCTCCATACTCTGGGTCCTTGGTTTCCAAATGATATGCAAAAGTTGCTCTCTTCAAAAAAGAAGACTTTGGACCACTGAGCAACAGACCAGGTCTGTTTTTCTTTAGCCCAGGTAAGACGCTTCTGACGTTTGTTGTTCAGGAGCGGCTTGACAAGAGGAATACAACATTTGAAGTCCATGTCCAGGATCTGTCTGTGTGTGGTGGCTCTTGATGCACTGACTCCAGCCTCAGTCCACTCCTTGTGAAAGTCCCCAACACTTTTGAATGGCCTTTTCCTGACAATCCTCTCCAGGCTGCAGTCATCCCTGCTGCTTGTGCACCTTTTTCTTCCACACTTTTCCCTTCCACATAACGTACATTGATACAGCACTTTGGGAACATCCAACATTCTGCACAACTGTCAGGTCAGCAGTCTTTCCCATGATTGTGATTCCTACTGAACCAGACTGAGAGACCATTTAATGGCTCAGGAACCCTTTGCAGGTGTTATGGCTTAATTAGCTGATTAGAGTGGGACACTTTGAGCCGAGAATATTGCACCTTTTCACAATATTCTAATTTTCTGAGATTGTGGATTTGGGGTTTTCATGAGCTGTAAGCCATAATCATCACAATTATGACAAATCACAGCTTGAACTATCTTGCTTTGCATGTAATGAGTCTCATATATTAGTTTCACCTTTTAAGTGGCATTACTGAAATAAATGAACTTTTGCACGATATTCTAATTTTTTGAGTTTCACCTGTATAGTTATAAATAGGATTATTCCAGCCATTAGTAATTGTCTTTTTATAGCAGAAAGGCTCCTTATCAGTGAAATACGTAATCTGCAAAGTGCAACCATTTAGATGCAATATCTGCAATCTGGCTGCCAGCATCGCTCCCTCTCTTGGCTGTTAGCAAATAATTACAGCGATCAGAGCCATGTGAATTTCTTCCTAATTGCTGGTATATGAATGGAAGTGGACTGGAGACTTGATCTGTACACTGTGTTCATCAAGACCTAATAAAGGTTTGCCAGACTTTATGTCTCTAATACTCACATTCATGTAGAATCGAGAACTACAAAAATGATGATAAATTGGAAAGGCGGATACTACGGTAAAGCCAATCACCAATATACAGTACATTGCCTCTGCTGTGCTTGAATAGGTCCCCAGTCATACCTACTAGAAAGCTAAAACACAGATCCTCTCCACCTCACCGAGTTTCAACTAATAAATGTCAAACTTATCACACTGGTCCCACCTGTTTCCACAAAACACTTCAAATTAAACATAACTAGTGTTTCTTAATTACCGACTATTGTACACATTTCATGTGAGATTATTATGTGATAGTGTGGTCTTTATGGAATTTTCATCTGTTTCACTTCACTTTAAAAGGTTAGTTCCCCTTTACCAAAAACTGTGTAGCACCCTCCTAGTTTAGAGTAGGCTACTAGGAAAATTTAGTTTAGCACCACTGTAATCAGTGGAGCAGGGGTGGATTGCTTAGGGCTGCTCAGTGTTTCACAGGCTGCTGCTCTGTTACTTCCCCCTGCCTTCTAGAGATTTCTAGAACATAGTGGAAGGGAGGGCAGAGTCTGTAGCCTGAATATTCATTAGGACTTCAGCCAACCCCTGGGGAGTTGTGCATTTATGGTGGTGGGGGGGAAGGGGGCCATGAATAGTCTGAGACATAAGCATCAAGGGGTGAGTTCCTGGATCCAGTTCTGCAAGAAGAGACCCTGTTGAGGGGCTCTGCCCTCTTGGGCAGAAGTCTGGAAGGAAACTAGCCTGAAGACGCCAAGGTCCCAGCTGAGCTTAGCTGGTGGTCCTATTTGCAAGATCAGTCCAAGGATCCAGTTGGATCAGGAGATAGCTTATGGGTTAGAGCTGGGAGGAAGCTGAGGGAGAGAGCCCAGGTTGTCCGGAGGGGGAGCCTGGTGGATATCGGCAGGAGGCAACCTATGATCCTGTGAGTACAAGATCCCAGTGCTGCTGCTTGTAGATAAAAACAGTATGTGCAGCTTTGAATAATGCCCTTGCTATAGGTCAGGATGGCAGCTGTAAATGACGAAACGTGTAGGGCAGGGCTTACTGTTTTACATCACTGCCGCTTGGTATAAACACAGATGGAAAGCAAATCGGCATTCTTAGTTGTTAATTTCCTGCTTTTACCTCCGATGTTATTGTAAGTGCATTTTTATCTTCTATACTAATTTAATAAATATTATTGCACTATAAGGGGCTCCTTTATTTCTCTTCACCTTCCACATTCTGAAGAAGCCATGTGATTGTGGCGCAACGCATCGACGCATTTCCGGTTAAGGGGTAACGTACTTCCGGTTCCGGGTTCGGACGCCATTTTGGTTCACCTGAGTACACCCATAGCACATGGGAAACTGCTTCTTTCTGCTGGATGACATGTGAGTGTTCATTTGCTTTGGAAATTTTAAGTGCATTAAAACAGTGTTGCACTATGGAGGTTTGTCTTTGTTTCTACATATACGTCCTGTGTTTATGAGTCCATATTGTGAGGAAAGTGATTGGAGAGGAATTCATTGCTTGGAGGGGGATCTTAATTGAGTCAGTGGAGTCAGTGGGGCATGAAAATCTGGCTGAGATACTATATATTTAAGGCTTTGTGACCCGCAAGGGTCGAATGTGGAAGGTGAGGAGGCATTTTGGCTAAATCCAGGGGAGTCACATCAGAGTGTCACGAAGAGCACGTTTGCAGCATGGAGTGAAGTTATAATCACTGTGTATTGAACACTTATTATTTGTACAGTGTGGCATCACAAGTCTTTGGACTGTTTATTTGATTTAGTTCATGTAATTGGATACACTTATCACTTTGCACAGATAAACTGTTAACATTTGTATTCGATTTTTCACGGTCTTTGACCACTAGGGGGCATAAATAGGAGTGTGAATTTGCACCAGTTATTTATAAATGATTTTGTATAGTTTATAGAATTTAAGAGGGAATTAAGCACTTATTTTGTATTTTTCACAATATTATTGATGTAAAAAAGGGTTTGTATACACTATATAAGTTGAGCGCTTCATCACAAAACATATACATTTTATTTGCACATATCTTAAGGTATAGGGAAAAGGTGATAGCAGCTGACTTTAAGTTAAAGGTTCTGTGGAGCGCAGGGGGATTCTTTCTATATTTACCTTTATTTCTCTGTTTACATGTTAATGGGCTACCATGGAGGTTTTTAAAGACACAGAGGCACTATCTATACAAGGACCCAGAAGATTCCTTGGGAAGTGTTTGATGACCATATATCATCTCAGGAGGAGGAAATACCCATTGTAACAAGCTGTTTTTGACCTTCTTGTAATAAAGAGGTCAAATGTTCTGGTGGGAGCAGTGTGTGCACTGTGAGTTTGGAGGAGGATCACTTAAAGTGTTACTAAACCCACAAGAGTACAATCAGTCTGTACAGACAGTAAAGCATGCTTGTTACACTCACTGTGGAACTTAAGGGGTAATCCTCCGCATTGTGTAAAAAAGATGTTTGATCCTGTCTTCTCTGATACTCCCCTTCTTTCATGTTCCCCATATCATCTCCTGATAGAACACAGCATTGGGGACTCTCTGCACATGCTCAGTTTGTTGTGTACTGCTAGAGATTTTTTTTTTTCCTAAAGAGGGTGCATGTGATCAGCACAGGGCCAATCAGCACTATCTAGACAGAGGGTCAGGGGTTATGCAATCTCATACGGCTGTCAGAGCAGAATGAAAACTCCTCCTACAAGCTTTAACCAGTATTCTGCTGGACACTGATAGAAGTCACAAGACTCCTCTAACTGCTGATGAGAAAAAGTATTTAGCAGTTTATATTTACTAAAATAATTGCATTTCCATGTTCTGTGTACAGACCAGATATAGTGAGTGCAGGGTCTGGGGTTTAGTAACAGTTTAATTTTACTTTCACCTCACTTAATATTTAGTTGTATAAGCACTGTTTCAGAGAACTACTGTACATCTGTGTTGCATGGAGTCAACCAACTTCTGGCACCTGTGAACAGGTATTCCAGCCCAGGATGATTGGACTACATTCCACAGTTCTTCTCTATTTCTTGGTTTTGCCTCAGAAACTGCATTTTTGATGTCACCCCACAAGTTTTCTATTGGATTAAGATCCGGGGATTGGGCTGGCCACTCCATAACGTCAATCTTGTTGGTCTGGAACCAAGATGTTGCACGTTTACTGGTGTGTTTGGGGTCGTTGTCTTGTTGGAACACCCATTTCAAGGGCATTTCCTCTTCAGCATAAGGCAGCATGACCTCTTCAAGTATTCTGATGTATTCAAACTGATCCATGATCCCTGCTATGCTATAAATAGGCCCAAAACCGTAGTATGAGAAACATCCCCATATCATGATGCTTGCGCAACCATGCTTCACTGTCTTCACAGTGTACTGTGGCTTGAATTCAGTGTTTGGGGGTCGTCTGACAAACTGCCTCCGGCCACTAGACCCAAAAAGAACAATCTTACTTTCATCAGTCCACAAAATGTTGCGCCATTTCTCTTTAGGCCAGTCAATGTGCTCTTTGGCAAATTGTAACCTCTTCAGCACGTCTTTTTTTCAACAGTGGGACTTTGCGGGGGCTTCTTGCAGATAGCTTGGCTTCACATAGGCATCTTCTAATTGTAACAGTACTCACAGGTTACTTTACACCTTCTTTGATCTTCCTGGAGCTGATTGTTGGCTGAGTCCTTGCCATTTTGGCTATTCTTCTATCCATTCGAATGGTAGTTTTTCGCTTTCTTCCACGTCTTTCAGGTTTTGGTTGCCATTTTAAAGCATTTGCGATCATTTTAGCTAAGCAGCCTATCATTTTCTGCACTTCTTTATATGTTTTCCCCTCTCCAATCAACTTTTTAATCAAGGTACGCTGTTCTTCTGAAGAATGTCTGAAACGACCCATTTTCCTCAGAATTTCAGAGAGAAATGCACTGTAACCAGCATGTACAACATTTGCTGCCTTCCTTCCTTAAATAAGGGCAATAATTGCCACCTGTTTTTCAAAGAATGAATGACCTCACTAATAGAACTCCGCACTGCTATTATTTTGAACATGCCCCTTTCAATTAGTGATTCAATTACACAGAATCAGCAGCATGCATGTCATGACTGTTGGGTCTGTTGGATTTTTATTACTCTACTACACCTGCTAGTAAATTATTTGCCATGTAGAAATATTACTTCTACCAAAAACAGTGATTGATCAGGTTAGTGATGTCTGACTGCTATTATTTTGAATACAACTGTAGATATTTCTGACATTTTTGGAACCTATACATCTGATTGACGGCTTCTCCTTTCTGCTGTTCTTTGTATAGTTTTATACATTTTTTTGTACATTTCTCACAAATGTATTTATTATTTGTTAGTGTTATAATAATTTGTGTCACTTTTACAGTTCAACAATTTGTTTGAGCGGGTGTTTAAGGCATTAGTGTTTATATAAAAAAGCTAGTGTAGCCTTCTTCTCAAAGACATTAACTGTGCCACCTGCTGTGTAGTTGTATAGAAAGAAGTGTTTTGAGTTTCAGCTGCCATGTGGCACTGTTGCCCTTTTGTTTTGCATAAACAGTCTTGCAACAACTAGAGGCCTGTTTATTCTAAAGTAGCTTCTCAGAAATGGGAATTATTGGATTGCAGACTACCCCAAAATGGCTGCCACAAGTTCATTTTATTAAACAATACAGATACGTGTTCCAACAGATGGAGAAGGTTTGCCTGGGAAGCCTGGGAAAAAGTACATCAGAGAGAGACATCCAGCACAGAGGAAATAAGAGAATCAGGGTAGTCAGGATTCTGTCCCCCATTCTACGTTATGCCTTAGAGGACTGAGAAGATCCAACTAAGTCATACTTGTTCCTCACAGAGGAGTTAGAGCTCTGTCCCCCATGCTACTGTCTGTCATACTGTAGATGACTGAGGAGAACTGATTACAGCATTGAAAGTCTCACATGGTCTTCACAAAGGAGCTAGAGCTTTATGCCCCATTCTACTGTCTGCCATAGAGGACTGAGGAGAGCCAAATACTGCATTGGTAGTCACACATAATCTTCAAAGAGGAGTTGTAGCTCTGTCCCCCATCATACTGTCTGCCATAGAGGACAGAGGAGAACCAAATACTACACTGGAAGTCACATGTGGTCTTCACAGAAGAGTCAGAGCTTTCTCCCCATCCCACTGTCTGCCATAGAGTACTTAGGAGAGCTGATTGCTGCTTTGGAAATGGCATGTGTTGCCCACAGAGAACATCTTTTTTTAATGAATTTTTTAGTTAGAAAGGGAATTGCAATATTATTTGTTTGTGCTGCAATGTTAATATTGCTATTTGAAATGTAAGTACAGCTGCTCGTACTAATGTGCCATGAAGAGAACCTGTCTAAGAGAGTGAACGAATAGAGCTGAGAGTACAATTGTGAGAGTGATGCAACAGAGAATCATGAAGCTGATGCCCAGATGTTTGGATAGAGTAAAGAATGGGAGATCACTGAGAAGTAGAAAATTCCTCCCTATGATGTCCCCTAAAAAAAGAACAAGAGTTCCTGGGTGCGTCTGAATGAGGGTAACTTGAAGCAGTATGCCAGAGTATCCACTGGCAGTGCCCAGGCCTTAGTGGAAAGGTGTGGCCCTGGAGTACAACTTGTTCATTGATAGAAATCTGTGAAAATCACTCAAATACTGGTTACAATAGAAATTATGTTTTCTTCCCACAGAAGGAAGGAAAGGAGAGAAATACAGAGGAGCAAGGACATAGGAACCTGGATAATACAGCTGTCAATGGCTGCTCTTCTTCTCATTTACATTTATAAAGAAGTAATGGAGAGTAAAGCCTATGGCATATTAGAGTGGGCTATTCGGTGCCTGCACAGAGATTGTGAGGGTAGAGAACCCTGGAATGAAGATTGTTGATGGAGTAGATCAATTTACAGCACAATACCAATGTAGTAAGGCATGAAGTTGCTGCAAAATTCTTGTCTGCAGGTGATTGTTTCTATCACTGGTCTTCAAACTTCAGCCCAGGAGCTGTAGGGGGCCTTTTGCTTGCTTTTTTCTGGCCCTTGGAGTAATATTTCATTTTCTGACAATCGGGACTAATTCCTCCCACTGACACCAACAATGGGGCATAATTTCCCCCACTGACACTAATGAAGGGGTACAATTCCTCCCAGTGACAAAAACGATGGGGCATGATTCTTCCCACTCAATGACACCAATCTTGGGGCACAATTCCTCTCACCAACACCAAAGATGGGACATTGTTTACTCCCTCTGATGCTGGGACATTTTCTATTTACCATTGTCACAGTCTGGCCTCCTTAAAGTCTGAAGGACAGTAACTGGCCCTTTGTTTAGAAAGTTTGGAGACCCCTGTTCTGGACTTCCCTTTAAACCAATCTTATCTGCTTTATTGTCAGTTACTTATGATTATTTCAGTAAGGAATGTTTATTTAATATTCCCAAAGATACACAGTCCTAGCTATCTGCGGGCCCATGACGAGTCCTACACAGGGACTATTTCTATATGCACCTAATATAGATGGCTTTGCGCAGTTTATGCCTGTGCCATACTTTGAACAATTTAAAAACTCACAGGCTGCACTCGGATAACGTCACTGCACTAAAAATTTTATTTCAAAATCTTATTAGCTGTCAAAATATCCACTGTAGATAGTGCTTCAGAGTAACGTTTCACCCCAAAATGGGTTTAATAGTAGAGACTTTGCCATACTTTGTTAGCTAAAATAGCAATATCGCATTATAAGATTAAAGCAGAACTCTTGGTAAATTCAATACAACACCGTCAACCAAAAAAAACTGATTTCTGGAGGAGGGAGTACAGGGAAAACCTGTCTGCTGCTATTCCTTCATTATCCAATCAAAGGTCAGGGTGGATCCATATTTAAACTGTATTGCTTTTACTCAATTTTTGGAAAAGTGAAGTCACAGACTTTAATGTTTCTTATTGCATAGGTGAAGGAACCTCAAGGGTGGCTGCACAAAATTTAAAATCTTTTTCCCTATGTAGCACCCTCCTAGTCTAGCAAGGGGGAGGTAGATCCTAATGGTTAGACAGGAGCTGAATAGCAGCTCAGATGTAATAACCAGAGGGGTCAAATTGTGAGGTGTGGAGAGTTGGAGGAAGATGTGAGGCTGGAGGAAGAAGGCTGCCAGTGGGACGGGGCCTGTCTGCGAGCCTGGAGCTGGAAAGGAGGAAAGCTTGGAACTCACTGGCCCCCTAAGCAAGGACCACCTGTATGGCAGGAAAGGAGCAGCCCAGCTGATAGGCCTGGTAGCAGCAGCCAACCCACAAGCGGTACAGGAGAGGATCTGAGTGAGTGCACCCCCTGGGCAGATAGGGGAAGGAGCACTCTGGCGGGAAACCAGATTAACCCCCTACTAGTGACTGTTCAACTCTTTAAAGGAACAGGATCCAGATCCCCTACTCAGGAAAAGCTCCAGATTGCTGGGAGAAGAGGAAAATGTCATCTAGGGTCTGGGGTGGTACATCAAGGAGATGCTGGCTAGCTCTCCAACAAAGACTGTGTTGCAGAAGAAAATGTTTGTGAATAGTTCCAGGATGTTTGTCCTTGATCATTGTTTCCATTGGACATTCTATACCACCCTTACCCTACTATACCCCCCTTACCCTATCCCAGTTCTAAATCCCTCCAATAAACCAACAAAACAAAGCTCAAGGACTGATTTCTGACGATTGCCTGACTGTGTAGGTCTATAGGGGGACAGAATTCATCAGCAACCCCTAAGGGGGTAGTGCTACACCTATATAAAGATTATTACAGCGTGTTTAATACTGTACGTTACATGGAGTTTGGCTTTAATCATATAGGCTGTCCAGTAAACAGTTTATATTAATTTTCATTTGTAAAATTCACTTTGAAGGGAGAATTGGATATATTTTCCTGAATGTGGCATGCAATTACAAACATTTTTACTGAAAATGGAATCAAAACAAAAAAATCTTCACATTGTCCAACATCCTCTTCATCATCTATATCCTCCTCAACATCATCATCACCATCTTTATCCTGTCTACAGTGAATTTGCATCCATATCCTTCACTAACTGACGCCATATAGGAACAGGCAGAGTTTACATCTATATAAAGATTAAGCCCTGTATGTCCAGTCTAATTAGACTGCTAGCTCTGTGGGTTACGCAGTATAGTGGGGTGGAGCTGTTAATATATCTAGATACAATGTTAAGACTTTCTATAGCTGTGTATGATATTGGATAGTTTGTAATATCTTGTGACAACGTCTGCGCTGCTTATCTGTGAGCGATGGAGGATGGTGAAGTCGATTATCACATCCCATTCATGTGTGAGCCATTTACATTGTCAGTAATCTCAGTCTATGGAGACATGAAGTCAGCCGTGCTGCCTGCCGATGACAATACACAACCAGGGATGATGTGCTCTGCCGCCCTTATAATATCACAATTTGTAGACCGCTCAGAGGACGCTTAGCACAGCGTTTACCCTCGCTGTACAATGGAAAGTCAGTCAACTATGGCAAACAGGTTCCGCTCTGTATAGGAGCTTCTAAAATCTACAAATCCAGTTTGGGAATTGTCAGGACTTTCCTCAGAAGGAAGAATCCCCCAAATAACCGAAATATTTCTGTATTGTAATTTTTAGGTCAATCTCTTTAATAGATGCTACTTGTTTAATGTCTGTGCCAGAATGGGAGGAGTGTTCTGCAGAGGTGTTGTTAGTGTATGTATAGGGATGGGAGGAATGTTCTGCAGAGGTGTTGTTAGTGTATGTATTGGGATGGGAGGAATGTTCTGCAGAAATCCCATTCAGTGTCTGTTCCAGGATGGGAGGAACGTTCTGCAGAGGTCCTATTCAGTGTCTGTGCTAGGATAAGAGGAATGTTCTGCAGAGGTCCTATTCAGTGTTTGTGACAGGATGGGAGTAATGTTCTCCAGAGGTTCTGTTTGGTGCCTGTGCAAGGATAAGAGGAACATTCTGAAGAGGTGCCATTTAGTGTGTGTCCAGATGGGAGGAAGGGTCTGCAGAGTTTTCATTTATCGTCTGTGCCAGGAAGGGAGAAATATTCTGCAGATGTGTCATTTGGTATCTGTGACCAGATGGTGCTATTTTGTGTCTGGGCTAGGACTGAAGGAATGTTCTGCTGAGGTCCAGTTCAGTGTCTGTGCCCAAATGGGAGAAATGTTCTGCAGAGGTGAGAGGCAGCAAAACTGTTTAATAAATTTACTGGCTTGTACGTCAATTCTACAGTATGTTCGGATATGTAGTAAAGGGAGATCAGTGCATGCTGGGATATGTAGTGCAGGGAGCCGAGAGCATGCTGGGCTATGCAGTTCAGGGAGAGGAAAGCTTGCTGGGCTATTGTGTGCAGAAGTGGTGGTATAGCACTGTGTGAGCTGTTTCAGTAGTTGTCCCAGAGACTGGATCCATCTGATTGGGATATCACTGATTGTAAATAGGAATTCACACTACTCTCCTGGTCTGCCTGGCTGTGTTTGGTGGAATACACTCTTCATCTCCTAGAATTCTATTGTCTTTGTTGGGAAATGTTTTCTGATAATGAGGGAAGAGGACCTGTCACACCAATGAAGGATGCACCCCGGGAATCCCTGATCCATTGGTTCTAAGAACATCAAAAATGTGCAAGGGGCAACTCACTGTGACCAACCAGAGCAATGTCAGTTTCTTATATGATTTCTGGTTGGTTGCTATTGATATATGCCCTTTGCATGCCCTTTACTGAGTGTAATAGCAGGCCCAAGTTGTCATCTAACTTCCAATATGACCTCCTATTATGGCTTCAGTGGAAAATTGTACAGTCACCTGTCTGAGATCATCTTATATAACCTATGTCTGAAAATCAGAAACTAATTAGGGTGGAGCATTTTAGCAATCAGCAGTCTCATCCATATCCTCCAACAGATCTGTTCTCATAGACTGCAGTGAATGAAGGATCAATTATTTAAAACACAATTAATCAGCAAATATATTTGTAGTAGCAAATTAACTTTGAAGTCTTAATTAGTTTGTCCAGGATTAACGAATCAAATATATTTGGCTGATGGCAGCTGCAATCCATTCGGCTGCTACTGAAATTGTCATGGTGTTTCCTTTAAATTACCATTACACATTCTGGATTCAGTAATCTGCACTGATTTGTGACTTACCTTTTAAGCATGACCCCAACAGGCAGCAGAACATCCATGAGTCTGGGAAGAGGTTCTGCAGGTCATTGGATGCTATTGGGATAAGTAAGTGTTGGTCGTAGGTGGGTAGAACCAGGGGCAGAATGACAACTCATGGGGCCCCCGGGCAATAGGGGATCATGGGGCCCCTGTGTCCTTGCCCAAACTCAAAAAAGCCTATGAAAAAAGGTACCAGGGGCATCTCATGGGGCCCCCTACTGACCCCAGGCCCTCGGGCAGTGCCCGAGTTTCCAAATGGTCAGTCCGCCCCTGGGTAGAACTAGAAGGGAGCTTAGAAATGCAGATGTGCAAAATTTTTTGTGCTTAGATGAGACAGAGCTCAGTCAGCTTCACTTCTCCCTGAAGGTCAGTTAAGAGGAAATATGGAAGGGCAGTGTTGAATTCTACATTTAGGAGGTCTGCACTCTTCCATAGACTGTTGAGACAGGCTATCCCCCGTGTGGTTCAGTAACCCTTTCTTCTTTTAGCAAGCTGAGAACCTAAAAAGAAATATGCCACCAATATATTCCATTATTCAAGAGACACCAAGGTATATTGTTATGCCAGAGAAACCCCCAGTATGACTCATTACTCAGAAGAGATATGCCCCAATATTCCATTATTCCAGCACAGACCTCCCACAAGTATATCCTATTATTTTAAAGAGACCCCCCCAATATCTATAAATCCTATTATTTCAGAGAGACCCCCCCCCCTTATATCCTATTACTCTAGAGAGATCTACCTATCACGCTTACCCCTAGCACAGGGGATCAGGCACTATAGCTGGCTTCTGTGTTCTTCACCTATAGTAGCCCCCTTGCGCATAAGGCAAGCAGACCTACAGACACTCAGTTGCTCCCCAGGACTTATACACAATAATATAGTGCCTGGCTACCACACTGGGGCAATCGCAAACTGAGAACAGCAAACAGGTACTTGCGGATTGGTAGACAGGCAGAGTGGTAAAATTACAGTCCAGGTACAAGGTAGGAGGGTTTCAGAATAGTGGCTTAAATCAGGTTTTGTCTCCACCCAGAGATTTCTCCATTTTCTCCAGATATATTTCCCAGTATATCCTATTATTTCAGAGAGACTCCCAATATAGCTTATTATTCCTGATAAATCCCAGTATATACAATTATTATAAGAGAGATACCCACAATTTTTCCTATTGTTTTAAAGCGTTCCCAATACATTCTATTAATCCATAGAGATCACATTACAGCCTGTTCCAGAGAGACACAAAATCCTATTACTCCAGAGATTCTAACCAATATATCCTGCTATTTCAGAGACCCCTGGTATAGTATATTCTATTGCTCCTGATAGACTTCCAATAAATCCTTTTACTCCAATAGGACCCCCAACATGTCCTATTACTCCAGTTAGACTCAAATGTTTCATATCACTGTAGAGAGACCCCTCCCCCAATCAATCCAGTTACTCGAGTGAGACCCTCAATATATCCTTTTACTCCTGCGAGACCCCTAATAAATCATATTACTCCAGAGAGACTCAGATGTATTCTATTACTGAAGAGAGACCCCCCTTCCCGATCAATCCAATTACTCAATTGAGACCCTCAATATATCCTTTTACTCTAGAGAGACCCCTAATAAATCCTATTACTCCAAGCCAGGTGCACTGGACCAGGAAGGCTAAGGCTCTATGTATTTGCCTTTTTAATCCCCCCCCCCCCGGTGTTGGGGGTCCGTCACACCTTTCCCTCCAGGTTTAGACATGACAAACACGAAGAGTCCGCCTTTATTCAATTAATGACAATGAAGCAGAGTAAACTTGTGCAGCGCTTTGGCTGTTTTATTGATTATAATGAAAGGCTGAGTGGCGGCCGGTCAGCTGTGAAAAGCAATCCATTTGAGATGGGTAATTGATCGTTAAAAAATTGCTGTTCCAGCGCCAACAAAAGCTCTTTGCATGTGAATGGGTGGCAGCAAAGTGCAAAGAATGGATAGTGGTGTAGTGCAAGGGATGGATGGATGGATGGTAGTGGAGTACAGTGGGTTGATGGTGGTGGAGAACAGGGATGCTTATTGATGCTCAGGTAGATGGATGTGCCCAGAACTGTTAACTTTAACCTTTTAGTAGTGAGAAAGCATGTAGCCTTGTTTAAGTTTTTATGTATTAGATGCAGGAATACGCCCCCGCAGCAAGGCCCGCCAGCCTCGAAGAAGTGCACGCTGTGATGCATTAAACGATGATGTGAAGATATATTATCTGTAGCTCCCTCCAACATTCTGCAACCGCAGCAAATAAAAGCAGTATGGAGGAATTAGCTGGTGATTATTCTTTGCTCTAACTTGATTATGGATCTGTAAAACAAGCTACAATCCACTGCTGGTCAAGTCAATTATTCTGTGTGCAGAATACTGATGTGGAAATCTCAGAAAGGCCCAGCAAGCTGCTTTGTCAGATTCTTGCAATAGTCAGCATGCTGGACAATTTACAGCCACGGATCTCCATCCTCAGGGAAGTCTATCTCCTGCACTATGTACTGAGGTTTACAGTCACTTTCTACACTTTGTAAATGAGGCCAAAGAAGCAAGCAGCAGGATATACATTGTTTCATATATGTTTAGAGACCTTGACGAATTTTAAAGGGTTGTTCCACCTGTAGCACCATCTAGTGTGCTACTAGTGTAAGTGTAGGTAAATTTATTATGTTATGACTCATGATAACTGTGTGAGTCTGTAATTAGGTCGGGTTACTGCAGGTCAGGCTGGGAGACTCAGCAAGTCTATCACCTCCACCTGGTTCTAGAGGACCATGAAGGCTTCCAGAAACCAGTGGGTGGGAGGGGTGGAGACCTACATCTGCATGTTTATGGGAGTCTGGCCAATCCCAGGTTTGCAAGCCTGGTAGTGTGGTAAAGCTAACCCATAAATATGAGAGAGCCATGCTAGCGGGAGAGTTGGGTGGAAGATGAAGTACTGAGGAGGCTGTCGGTGGCCTTGGAGAGGTCCCTAGTTCTAGGGGGCCTTGGGCTGGCTCTGGAAGATCCATTCAGCATCATGTTACGAACAGGATCATTGCCAGGGAGCAGTGGGAGAAAGGAGTGAGAACATCAGCACACCCAGGGATTCACAAGGAGAGAGGCTGCCACATTTAGCAAGCTTTCAAAGGACAGTGCAGTGCTTAATCCTTTATCCTTGTCCTGGGAGATCTTCAAAGCAGCCAGGAGGATAGATAGTGTCTGCAGGCTGTGGAGCTGGGAGCAGTTCTACAGAGGAGAGGAGATACTTCTGCATGTAGTTTGCAACAATCTGTGCTAACTTTCAGAGGGGTTAAAGCCCCTAGCCCATTATGGGCTTTTGCTACTGATCCATAAAGACTCATCGTATTCAAGAACAGGATCTTTTTTTCTGTAAATAGGAAGTTTTTCCCGCTCATTGATTCAGTCAGGTTTGGCATCCCATAATCCCTATAACCCATCCAAGTTATTTCCCCTAATAAAACAACAAAAACCAAGCTCAAGGACTGTTCACTGACTGTGGATGCAAGTGTGGAAAATGTGTGTTGCCTGGCTGTGCGAAGCATAGGGGAACCCAGAACCACAGAAGCCCTCAGGAGGGTAGCGCTACACACCTCTTACTGATATTATAGCATTTGGTGGATGATGATGAGTGGAAAAAGCAAAGGGTTTCTTCTATTTTTAAGTGGTTTTGATTTCTGCGCTGAATTTCTGAGTCTGCACACTGGCTTCCGCAAATAAAAGAGACTTCTTCTCTGGCTGCTGGAGCTTCAAACTCATTTATGTTATGGATAGTACATCAAAAGGAGCAGGAACACTTCAAGAATGGGGAAAAAGCCAGGACCTATGACAGGAAGATGCCTCTGCTGGAGCTGTAAATAGGGAAGGACTGCTATTTTAACTTACCAATTACACTCTTCCCCCAGGTACTCAGATCAGTGTCTGCTGTGGTTGCCTTTTGGAAGACCTCCAGGCAGTATATAATATTCCACTATAAACTGATAGAACTGTATACCTGTATAAATGTTCTGCTAATGGCTGCAATGCTGGGAAGCAAGGATCATTTTCCATAGCAATTTAAAATTCGTAGCAGGAAACATACAGTCTGCAAGGGTTGTGTTCTCCTGTAAACTACAGACAACATGCAGCCATTGCAAACAATGCACAAAAAGAAAGTTGCTTTCAACATCTTGTTATCCTGCAAAAGTGCCCAAAAATGTGAGATAACAGGCAATAAGATAACAATATCATGGCTGCAGGGCCAAGACAGGCATAAGCTAGGTGAATGATTTTAGTGACATTGGCAATGAAACTGGAAAGAACCCGTATTGTGTCCCTCCAGACCTTGTGCTGTCTCATTCCATTCAAATAAAAGCAAATGCTCAGGTGAACTGTGTTAATGGTATAACAGGGCAATTGTTTCATATCTCATGGCACAACACCCTCCTGTGTATGACAACAGACTACCCTCTCATTGCTGACCCTTTCATGCATGAAAGCAGATCACCCTGCTATGACTCCTTACGGAGCCGTTGGAGATAATTTGGTTCACCTACCCATTCCATGGCTATCTGCCCTGTGACTGGATCCAGCAGCTCACTGACAAACCTCATACAATAAATAGGCTCCAAAGAGTTCTGGAAAGGTACTCCCAAACATTTATCATCACCCCAGGCCATACTTCCCCCCCCCAGGCCATACCTGATTATAGCTGCTCACAGGTTGGCTGGGTCAGATAAATATTAGCAACCCAGGCTGACCTTCCCAAACAAATTACTGGAGCCTCCTTCCAATAATAGGCAAAAACAGCTCAGGTGACCCCCCCCCCCCCAGCTTAGGAAAAACCTGAAGAACTCATCAAAACATCAGCTCAGACTGGTTACAGCCTGGCAGTATTAAAGACACAACTGCAGCAAACCACTCTTGTCATGGACTACCACACGCATGTTTATTCCAGCAAATTACCCTCCAGTGTATGATGGCACATCACCCTCCTGTGTGTGATGGCAGACTAATCCCCTGTGTATGTCAGCAGACCACCCTCCCTGTGTATGATGGCAGACCACCATACTATATATGACAGTAGCCCACTTTTCTGTTTGTGAGGGCAGACCTGTGTGAAGGAAGACCACCCTCCTTTGTATATAGGTAGAGCACTCTCTACTATGTGAAGACAGACCCTCCCTTAGTAGAGCAACCTCCTCTGTGTGAGGAAAGCCACTTTAATATGTACAGTATGAAGGCAAATCACCCTCCATTGTATGACAAGTAACCTCCCATGGCAGACCACACTCCTGTTATTGTTAGCAGACCACCACCCATGTATGACAGCAGAGGTTTTGTCGGCCATCATACACAGGAGTGTTGCAGACCACCTTCCAGTATTTGACATCAGACCACTCTTGTATATGACAGCAGGCCAACATCCTGCATATGATGACAAACTAACCTAGTGCAACCAACTGCCTCTGATCAGCTGTATAACCTGTAATTAAAACTTGCTAAAAGTTACTCACCTACCAGTTTTCCCTAGTATCTTCTTTGGTAAGAGTCATATATTCACTCTTCATTTCCTGCTCCATTTGAATACCAATATTATTAAATGCTCAGATAGACAACTAGCAACCAGCCAGAGTCCCAAACTTATGAACTAATAATTAGCTGCAAGAACAACGATGGGAAGATGTTTTAATAGTTATTAAAGAGGAGCTGAAATCTTTAAGCCACAGTAATTATATGGGTGAATCTGGCCATGAACTACATGAACTAAATGTCATCACAGGATTCACAATTGCAGTCTGGTTTCCAACTTGCAGTTGAGTTATTTGTTTGGTGTAATTAATCCCATGTCCAGAGCACAGCCCCTGACCCATGTGCCTCAGACCAGCCCCATCCAATTAACTAGAAGTGTTATTTATTTCTAGCAAAAAATCTTTACAAATAACTTAGATGAAGAAGGCTGTGCATCGAATATCCTGATCCACAGATGTCTTGTTCCTGACCCAAGTAATCTACATATTGATTGTACAAATCTCGATATATAAAGGTCAAAATAGTCTCCCACTTCTAAGGGAATAAACAAGCGTACATACAGTACAACTATGACCTGACTTACAGGTGAACGGTACCTGTTACTGGGAATCCACAATGTATATTTACCATGTCTGTTCTAATAAATGGAGCTAGATGAATAGGATATCCACAAAGAATCTGTTCCTGCACTGTAATGTGTAAAAAAAACATAACATTTATTTAAAAATGTATTGCAATTAGAGGCAGACTATGCTCAGCACACATTCCGTAATCACCAATCCTAAAAGGTTTGTATATCTGAGCTATATATATATATATATATATATATATATATATATATATATATATATATATATATATATAAAAGGATGCCCCATTGTTTGATGGAAATGAAAATTATCAATCTACAGAGGTCTGAATTCAAAGACACCCTGAAAATCAAAGTGAAATAATGATGTAGCAGTCTAGTCCATTTTGCTGAAATTTAATGGCAGCAACTCAACATGGTATTCAGTAGTTTTTATAGCCCCCACGTGCTTGTACGCATGCCTGACAATGTCGGGGCATGCACCTAATGAGACGATGGATGGTGTTCTGGGGTATTTCCTCTTAGATCTGAACCAGATCCTAATCCTGGACAGTCAGAGGTGCAACCTGGCGGCATCGAATGGACCAAAACATTATATGCCAGAGGTTTTCTATTGGATTTAGGTCAGACAAGCGTGGAGGCCATTCAATGGTATCAATTTGTTCATCCTCCAGGAACTGCCTGCATATTCATGCCACATGAGGCCGAGCATTGTTGGGCAGCAGGAGGAACCCAGGACCCACTGCACCACCAGTCTGGCAATGGGTCTAAGGATTTAAGTCTGATACCTAATCGCAGTCAGGAAAGCTATTGTCTAGCCCAGCCTTTCTCAACCAGGGTGCCCAGAGGTTTCTTCAGGGTTCTTAAAAAACTGCCCAAAACTTGTATAAAAGCCAGTGGCTGCCGTTTAGTTACACAATGCCACAGGTTTTCATTGTGCACCATTACAACCTTCTAGCCACCAGTGTCCTGAGAATCAATGACATCATCAGTTGATAAGGAGGATGTCGGCTGTCTGTACAGCATCCTAGTTTGACCCTCCCCTGCTCCTCTCCATCAGTGCTGGGGTCACATTAGCTCAGTGATGGAGAACAACTGATAGAGAAGAGAAACATTGGAATACTAGTCAGTACCAGTGTGCAAAAGTGTATTTGCATTGAAAGAATAAATCATCTGTAATGTTGGGTGTCCTATGTGTGTGGATGTTGGTGTGTTATATAAAGCTGTAAGAATAGTTTTCACATTTATAATGGGGTGCCTTGGGACTGTCAATAATTTTAAAGGGTGCCTCAGGACTGTCCATAATTTTAAAGGGTGCCTTGGGACTGTCCATAATTTTAAAGGGTGCCTCGGGACGGTTCGTGATTTTAAAGGGTGCCTCGAGACTGTCCATAATTTTAAAGGGTACCTCGAGAATGTCCATAATTTTAAAGGGTGCCTTGATTGAAAAAAGGTTGAGAAACACTGGTCTAGCCTGTAGAGCTCTGTGCGTCCCTCTAGGGCTATGCCTCCCCAGACCATTACTGACTCACCTCCAAAATGGTCATGCTGAGCAATGTTACAGGCAGCATAACATTCTCCATGTCTTCTCCAGACCCTTTCACATCTGTCACGTGCTCAGGGTGAACCTGCTTTCATCTGTGAAAAGCACAGGGTGCCAGTGGCGGACCTTCCAATCCTGGTGTTCAGTGGCAAATGCTAATTGAGCTCTATGGTGCCAGGCAGTGAGCACTAGAGGATGTTGGGCCCTCAGACCACCCTTAAGAAGTCTGTATCTGATTGTTTGGTCAGAGACATTCATACCAGTGGCCTGCTGGAGGTCATTTTGTAGGGCTCTGGTAGTGCTCATCCTGTTCCTCCTTGCACAAAGGAGCAGATACCGGTCCTGCTGATGGGTTAAGGACCTTCTACAGCCCTGTCCAGCTCTCCTAGAGTAACTACCTGTCTCCTGGAATCTCCTCCATGCTCTTGAGACTGTGCTGGGAGACACAGCAAACCTTCTGGCAATCACCCTTTTCTGTCTGGCAATCCGATGGACGTGTCTGAGTTTGGCAGTTGCCAGGAATACAGTAACTGACTGCATTTGTGCCAGGTGTAAAGTTTGATGGAGGGGGGATTATGGTATGGGATTGTTTTTCAGGGCTTGAGCCCTTAGTTTCAGTGAAGGAAACTCTTAAGGCATCAGTATACCAAGACATTTTGGACAATTTCATGCTCCCAACCTTGTGGAGAGCCTTGCCAGAAAACAGGAATGGTTTTACAGGTAGAGGCCACTGACATTTTTTTCCCTATTCATCTTTTCTAAATGTTTTCCACTACTTTTGTATTTGGCTAAGGTCAGTGTCACTACTGGTAGCATGAGGCGATACCTGGACCCTACAGAGGTTGTAAAGGCAGTCCCACTCCTCTAGGATGGCACATCAATACGTGCCATTGCCAGAAGGTTTGCTGTGTCCCCCAGCACAGTCTCAAGGGCATGGAGGAGATTCCAGGAGACAGGCAGTTACTCCAGCAGAGCTGGACAGGGTCGTAGAAGGTCCTTAACCCATCAGCAGGACCAGTATCTTCTCCTTTGTGCAAGGAGGAAAAGGATGAGCACAGCCAGAGCCCTACAAAATGACCTCCAGCAGGCCACTGGTGTGAATGTTTCTGACAAAACAATCAGAAACAGACTTTATGAGGGTGGTCTGAGGGCCTGATGTCCTCTAGTGGGCCCTGTGCTCATTGCCCGGTACCATAGAGCTCAATTAGAATTTGCCATTGCCACTGGCACCCTGTGCTTTTCACAGATGAGATCAGGTTCACCCTGAGCACATGTGACAGAAGTGAAAGGGTCTGGAGAAGCCATGGAGAAAGTTATGCTGTCTGTAACATCGTTCAGCATGACCGTTTTGGTGGTGGGGCAGTGATGGTCTGGGGAGGCATGTCCATGGAGGAACGCACAGACCTCTACAGGCTAGACAATGGCACCCTGACTGCCATTAGGTATCAGGATAAAATCCTTGCACCCATTGTCAGACCCTACACTAGTGCAGTGGGTCCTGGGTTCCACCCGGTGCATGACAATATCCAGCCTCATGTGGCGAACGTTTGCAGGCAGTTCCTGGAGGATGAAGGAATTGATACCATTGAATGGCCCCCACGCTTGCCTGTTCTAAATCCAATAGAACACCTCTGGGATATCATGTTTTGGTCCATCCGATGCCATCAGGTTGCACCTCAGACTGTCCAGGAGTTCAATGATGCCCTGGTCCAGATCTTGGAAGAAATAACAAGACACCAGGGGGTTTATTTACTAAAGCTGGAGAGTGCAAAATCAGACTCACTTCTGCATAGAAACCAATCAGCTTCCAGGTTTCATTGCCAAAGCTTCATTGAACAAGCTGAGGTTAGAAGCTGATTGGTTTCTATGCAGAAGGGAGTCTGATTTTGCACTCTCCAGCTTTAGTAAATAAACCCCCATCCGTCATCTCATTAGGAGCATGCCCCGACGGCATGCATACAAACACATGGGGGCCATACAAAGTACCACTTTGAGTTGCTGCAATGAAATTTCAGCAAAATGGACTAGCCTGCTGCATCATTATTTCACTTTGATGTTCGGGGTGTGTTTGAATTCAGTCCTCTGTAGGTTGATCATTTTCATTTCCATCAAACAATCCTTACGTTCCTAACACATTACCCAGTCCATATCAGTATAGATATCCAGCATGATATTTTTCCCCATTGAGATCTGATGTGTTTTCAAAGGGTTCCTTTAATTTTTTAGAGCAGTGTATATAAATACAATTTAGTGCATATCCAAACTCAATATATTGATTTGATTGCAGCAACTAATGTCATGTGACCCCACACCCAAAGTATCCAGTTAAATTAAATAAAACCACAGCACAACCAAAGTTAATTACTTATAAATCTACCTAAAATAAATGTGAATAACTCAAATTACATCACTGCTTAAAATAATACAAATATATTTAAATTCAATATGCAGTGAATCAACAAAAAACTTAATAATAAAAGTCATCATAATTTTTTCCACCTCTATGAAAGTGGAGTTAATATTTGAAATTTAAAATCTAAAGTGGACTTTCATAGAGGTGGAATATATTATGATGGACTTTTAATATTCCATTTTTTGTTGATTCACTGCATATTGAATTTATATATATTTGTATTATTTTAAACAATGATGTAATTTGAGTTATTCACATTTATTTTAGGTAGATATATAAGTAATTAACTTTGGTTGTGCAGTGGTTTTATTTAATTTAACCTCATTCCACCAATGCCCTGAAATATCGGCCTCTTCCTTTCAACTTCCTGAATTACTGGACTTTTCCTATCTATGTTCTGAATTATCTGACTTTTCCCATTTTAGTATTTATTCATAAGCGTCTTCCCATCAATGTCTTCAGTTATCATCCTTCTTTTAACATTCTGAATTGTTGGTCTGTTATAATAACGTTCTGAATTTTCCGCTTCTTCCAATAACTATCTTTATATCCAGCCTTTTCCCTTTAATATCCAGAATTAATAGGTTAAACACTTCAATATCCTTAATTATCCTCCTCTTCCCATCAATGTGCTGATTTTCAAGGTCTTTGCCATCCATGTTCTGAATTGCTTGCCTCTCTCCTTCAATAGCCCTAATTACTGACTGCTTCCCCTCAATGTCCTAAGCTATTAGCCTCTTCCCATCAATGTCCTGAAATACTGGCCTCTTTCCATCCATATCCTGATTTACCAGGCCCATCCCATCAATGTCCTGAATTACCAACCTCTTTATATCAATGTCCTGAATTACTGGCTTCTTCCCATATCAGTCTTGATTTTACAACCTCCTCCTATCAGTGTGCTGAAATACCAGCCTCATCCCATCATTGCCCTGAATTTCCAGCATCTTTTTATTAAAGTTCAGAAATATTAGCCTCGTCATGTTAATATCCTGAATTACATGCCTCTTCCCTTTTTCATCCTGAATTTTCAGGGTCCTTCTCTGGATGTCTCAAATAACTAGCTTCTTCCCATCAATGTCCTGAATTACCAGTCTCTTCTCATCAATGTCCCAAATTACCAGCCTCTTCCCATAAATGTCTTAGATTGCTAGCCACTTTTCTTTTCCCATTGACACCCTGATTTTCCAGCCTCTTCCCATCAATGTCCTTAATTACCCGTCTATTCTTCCAGAATTTCTGGTCTCTACCTATCAATGTCTTTAATTACCACCATATTCCCACTCAATGTCCTGAATTACCCGCCTTTTCCGATCAATGTCCTAAATTACCAGCCTCTTCTCATCAGTATCCCAAATTAAATTCCTGTTTCCTCTTACCATCAATATTCAGATTTTCCAGCCTCTTCTCATCGATTTCCTGAATGACCTGCCTTTTCAAATTATTGTTCTGCGGTTCTGGTCTCTCTTTATCAGTGTCATGAATTAGCAGCCTCTTCGCATCAATGTGTTGAACTACCAGACTTTTCGCATCAACGTCTTGAAACATCAGCTTCTTCCAATCAATGGGCTCAATTCACTAAAGCAGATCACATGTGGTATTTAGGTGATTTGACACATTTTTCCAAAATGTCACATGCAATGCTGAAAATATCAATTCACTATCCCTTTATGTGTTAGTTACCTCAAAAACCAAAAATGCTTGGTAAATACTGCATAAAACTATGTTAAAGTCAATTCACTAAAGGAAATAAATAAATGCATTCATTAAGAAGTGTTTCAGGCATGTGATATAAATCATGTATATTATTTCAGCTGGTTATCAAGGAGCCAGCTGGTTGTTAGGAGCTGGCAGTCGCAGGCTACTTAACAGCCAGTGAATAGCTGGCTGTTAAGGAGCTTACACCCGCCGTGTCCTCAGCAACTATGACTAACCTGCTGAGAAAAAAAAAAACACAGTGTAAACCCCCCCCAATTCATATAGTCCCTTCAGGTCTGGTATAGATTTTGAGGGGGACCCCATGACAAATGTTAATGTTTTTAAATGGCCTGAGATCCCCCTACATACCAGACCCTTATCCGAGCATGCAGCCTGGCAGGAAAGGGGGGAGGGAATAAGCAAATGGCTCCTCCCCTCATGTATCATACCAGGACACATGCCCTCAACTTGGGGGGTGCTTGGGGGGACCCTATGTGAATGAGTATGAGGTACTTAGTGCCCTCACTTATTCACAAAAATATGGTCAAAGTAAATAAAAACAAAGACAGTTTTTGACAAGCCCTTTATTAAAAAAAAACAGCCAAAAACATAGTCCCCCGAAGTAATTCCAGCATCAATTACAATGAACGCCGACCTCTGACCCAGACAAAAGAAAAAACCCAATCAACACCCAACGCTTGGCTCCATCGGAATGATAGCTCCCCTACATACCCACCGTTAAATAAAGTAAGGGGTGAGGCCACCAACTGACAAAAGATACGTCGACATTAAAATACTGCTAGTTTTCACTAGTAAAATACTGCATAGTTTCAAGAAACAGCGCATGCAATATTTTAGTAGCATTTGTTTTGTGAAATGTAAAAAAAATTTTGAAAAACAATATGAAGTATTTTATCACGGATCTATAGATGGTACATACTGCTTCATGAATGGAGCCCACTATCCTAAATTACTGGCATCTTGCCTCTTCCCATCATTCCCACATGCCTTTTATCATCACCGTCCTGACTTTACGTCCTCCTTCTAACTGCGTCTTCCTATCAATGTCCACAATTATCAGCTTCCTCCCTGAATTATATCAGTCTTTTCCCATTATTGTGCTGAATTTTCAGTGTCTTCCCAACACCATCCAAAATCACCAGAATCCCATTAATGTCCTGAATAATCATCCTTTTAACATCAACGTCATGAATTACCAGCCTATTGACATCAATGTCCTGAATTACCAGCCTCCTCCCATCAATATCCTGAATTACAAGCCTCTTACCATCAAGGTCCCAAATTACCAGCCTTTTCCTCTTTGCATTAACTTCCTGAAATGCCAGCCTCTTTTCATCAATGTTCTGAATTACCTGCTTCTCCCCAATAATCTCCGAAATTTCCAGCTTCTTCATATCAATGTATTGAATTTCCAGGCTCTTCCTATTAATGTCCTGAATTTTGGACTTCTTCCCATCAATGCCTTGATCTATCGGTCTATTCTCATTATTGCCCTGAATTACTGTCTATTAATGTCCTGAATTTCCCCCTTCCTAATAATGTTCTGCATTACTGTCTTTTTCATCCATTAATGTCCTCCTAAATTATTTTTCTATTCACATCAATGTCCTGAGTTACAAGTCTCCTCCAATCAATGTCCTTAAATATAGCCCTCTTCCCATCTATGTCCTTAATTTCTAGCCTCTTCAATCAATTTCCTGAATTACCTCCTTCTTTCTATGAATATCCAGAATTAGCATTTTGCATCTTGCTATCAGATATCTTTAACCACCTTCCTTTTCCTATCACTGCCCAGAAATTCCAAACTCCTCCCATGAATGTCCTAAGATACTGTGCTCTTTCCATTAATGCATTCATTTCCTTCCGTTTCCCACTAATGCCCTAAATTACTGGCTTCTTCCTATCAATGTCTGGATTTTCCAATGTCCTGTGATACTGTCATCTTCCCATCAATATTCTGAATTACCAGCCTTTTCCTATCAATGTCCTGAATTACCAAACCCTTCTGATTAATGTCCTGAAATTCTGGCCTCTTCCTGTCAATGTTCTGAATTACTATCCTCATCCAATCAATGTTCTGAATTACCATCCATTTCCTATTAATGTCTGGAATTACCAGTCTCTTCCCAAGAACATTGTACATTAGCGGCCTCTATAAATGTCCTGAATAACCAACCTATTCCCATCAATGTCCTGGGTTTCTAGCCTCCTCAATGTCCTGAAATTCAGACCTCTTCTTGTCAATGTCCCCTTGCCGACACCTCTTGCC
Organism: Staurois parvus; assembly: GCF_062004578.1. NCBI lineage: Eukaryota > Metazoa > Chordata > Amphibia > Anura > Ranidae > Staurois > Staurois parvus. Next base: position 252,750 of record NW_028318739.1, on the reverse strand, counting down.
ATTAATGTCCTGAATTATCAGCCTCTTCCCAATAATGTCCTGGGTTATCTGCCTATTTCTATCAATGTCCTGAATTATTTGCCTCTTCCAATCAATGTCTTGAATACCATATTCTTACCTTTTTCCATCAATATCCTGATTTTCTGGCCTCCTCCTATCTATATATGCTGAATTACTGGATTCTTCCTGTTAATATCCTGTTTTTACAAGACCTTCCAATGTCCTGTGATACTGTCCTCTTTGTGCCAGTGAATAATCTGAATAACCAGCCTCTTCATATGAAAGTAATGAATTACCACCCTTTTCCCATCATTGTGCTAAAGCAGTCTTTTCCTATCAATGTCCTGAATTGCCAGCCCCTCCCCACTTATTTCCTGAATCACCAACCTTTTCCAATGAATGTCTTGAAATTCTAGCCTCTACTTATCAATGTTCTGAGTTATCGGCCTCTTTTCATCAATGTGATAATTTTATCAGCCTTCTCCTATCAATGTCCTGATTTTCTAGCCTCTTCCCATCAATTCCCCGAGTTACTGGCCTCTTTTCACCGATGTTCAGAATTTCTGGTCTCTTCCCATACATGTCCTAAAATTCTCCTATCAATTTCCTTATTACCAGCCTCTTACCATGAATGTATTATCCTCTTTCCATCAATGTCCCGAATGTTTCAGGTTCTTCAAATCAATGTCCTGAGTTATCAGCTTCTTTCTATCAATGTCTTGAATTTTTGACCTCTTCCCATCATTTTCCTGAATTCTAAGGCTGTTCCCATCACTGATCTGAATTACCATCCTCATTCTATTATTAATTCTGAACTACCAGCCTCTTTCCATCATTGTGCTCAATTATCAGCTTTTTCCCATCAATGCCCTGCATTATCAGCCTCTTTCCATCAATTTCTTGAATTACTCACTGTCAGGGCTCCCGGGTATGACCAGAGGTGTGTGACTGACGCAGGGAAACGCAGACTTCAGATAAGTTATAAACAATTTATTAACACTAACAATACAAACATAAACGCAGTGCAATACTAAAACATAACACAGTGCAAACGAACCAAACCAAACCACCCACAAATAACAGTACATACAGTACAGTGAATTATTTGCCTCTTCCAATCAATGTCTTGAATACCATATTCTTACCTTTTTCCATCAATATCCTGATTTTCTGGCCTCCTCCTATCTATATATGCTGAATTACTGGATTCTTCCTGTTAATATCCTGTTTTTACAAGACCTTCCAATGTCCTGTGATACTGTCCTCTTTGTGCCAGTGAATAATCTGAATAACCAGCCTCTTCATATGAAAGTAATGAATTACCACCCTTTTCCCATCATTGTGCTAAAGCAGTCTTTTCCTATCAATGTCCTGAATTGCCAGCCCCTCCCCACTTATTTCCTGAATCACCAACCTTTTCCAATGAATGTCTTGAAATTCTAGCCTCTACTTATCAATGTTCTGAGTTATCGGCCTCTTTTCATCAATGTGATAATTTTATCAGCCTTCTCCTATCAATGTCCTGATTTTCTAGCCTCTTCCCATCAATTCCCCGAGTTACTGGCCTCTTTTCACCGATGTTCAGAATTTCTGGTCTCTTCCCATACATGTCCTAAAATTCTCCTATCAATTTCCTTATTACCAGCCTCTTACCATGAATGTATTATCCTCTTTCCATCAATGTCCCGAATGTTTCAGGTTCTTCAAATCAATGTCCTGAGTTATCAGCTTCTTTCTATCAATGTCTTGAATTTTTGACCTCTTCCCATCATTTTCCTGAATTCTAAGGCTGTTCCCATCACTGATCTGAATTACCATCCTCATTCTATTATTAATTCTGAACTACCAGCCTCTTTCCATCATTGTGCTCAATTATCAGCTTTTTCCCATCAATGCCCTGCATTATCAGCCTCTTTCCATCAATTTCTTGAATTACTCACTGTCAGGGCTCCCGGGTATGACCAGAGGTGTGTGACTGACGCAGGGAAACGCAGACTTCAGATAAGTTATAAACAATTTATTAACACTAACAATACAAACATAAACGCAGTGCAATACTAAAACATAACACAGTGCAAACGAACCAAACCAAACCACCCACAAATAACATTACATACAGTGCAAGCGTCAGGCAGGCCGGGTCAATATCAATCGGGCAGGTAGGTACAGTGGGAGCAAGCGGAGAATAGTCAGGTCACGAGCAGGGTACAGCAACTAACAGGCAGGTAGGTACAGGGGGTCAGGCAGAGAATGGTCGGGGTCACAAGCCAGGGATCAGAACAGGAGAAGTCAGCAGAGGTCAGAATCAAGCCGGGTCAGCAACAAGACAGGAACAGGAGCAGGATGCAGGAACAAGATACAGGGCCCAGGAAAAACACAACACCAAGGCAGAGTCTGCAGGTCTGAATGTCCCTTAAATACACCAGTATAATTAGTTCCAGGTGTTTGACTGGCTGCAAGGTTGAGTCTCTGATTGCTGGGAGCACCCGCTGGCCAGCCCTGGTACTGCAGCTCACAAGGCAGGTGAGTCCCACTATTGCTGGCCAGTCCATTCCTGACAGTACCCCCCCCCTCAAGGAGCGGCCTCAGGACGCTCCAAACAGTCCTAGCTGGGCAAAATGTTCCACCGCCCGGGTCTGGTAACTGGCGGGATATCAAAGACTGGCACACCGGGCAGGACTCCGGGCAGCGACACACCGGGCAGGACTCCGGGCAGCGGCACACCGGGCAGAGGCACACCGGGCAGGACTCCGGGCTGAGGCACATCGGGCTGGACTCCGGGCAGAGGCACATCGGGCTGGACTCCGGGCAGAGGCACATCGGGCTGGACTCTGGGCAGAGGCACATCGGGCTGGACTCCGGGCAGAGGCACATCGGGCTGGACTCCGGGCAGAGGCACATCGGGCTGGACTCCGGGCAGAGGCACATCAGGCTGGACTCCGGGCAGAGGCACATCGGATTACCAGGTGAAGCAGCAGGCACCGGGCCCCCAGGTGGGGCGACAGGCACCGGGTCCCCAGGCGGGGCGACAGGCATCGGGCCCCCAAGCGGGGCGACAGGCATCGGGCCCCCAGGAGGGGCGACAGGCATCGGGCCCCCAGGCGGGGCGACAGGCATCGGGCCCCCAGGCGGGGCAACAGGCATCGGGCCCCCAGAAGGGGCGACAGGCATCGGGCCCCCAGGCGGAGCGGCGGGCGCCGGTTTCCCAGGCAGAGCAACAGGTCTCGGGCCCCCAGGCGGAGCGGCGGGCACCGGACCCCCAGGCAGAGCGACAGGTCTCGGGCCCCCAGGCGGAGCGGCGGGCACCGGACCCCCAGGCGGAGCGACAGGTCTCAGGTCCCCAGGCGGAGCGGCGGGCACCGGACCCCCAGGCAGAGCGACAGGTCTCGGGCCCCCAGGCGGAGCGGCGGGCGCCGGACCCCCAGGCGGAGCGACAGATCTCAGGCCCCCAGGCGGAGCGACAGGTCTCAGGCCCCCAGGCGGAGCGACAGGTCTCAGGCCCCCAGGCGGAGCGACAGGTCTCAGGCCCCCAGGCGGAGCGACAGGTCTCAGGCCCCCAGGCGGAGCGACAGGTCTCAGGCCCCCAGGCGGAGCGGCGGGCGCCGGACCCCCAGGTGGAGCGGCGGGCGCCGGACCCCCAGGCGGAGCGACAGGTCTCGGGCCCCCAGGCGGAGTGGCGGGCACCGAGTCACCAGGCACAACAGTGGGCACCGAGTCGTCTGGCAAGACTGCGGGCACCGAGTCGTCTGGCAAGACTGCGGGCACCGAGTCGTCTGGCAAGACTGCGGGCACCGAGTCGTCTGGCAAGACTGCGGGTACCGAGTCAACTGGCGGAACAGCGGGCATCGAGTCAACTGGCGGAACTGCGGGCACCGAGTCGTCTGGCAAGACTGCGGGCACCGAGTCGTCTGGCAAGACTGCGGGCACCGAGTCGTCTGGCAAGACTGCGGGCACCGAGTCGTCTGGCGGAACAGCGGGCATCGAGTCAACTGGCGGAACAGCGGGCACCGAGTCGTCTGGCAAGACTGCGGGCACCGAGTCGTCTGGCAAGACTGCGGGCACCGAGTCGTCTGGCAAGACTGCAGTATGGGTTGAACAAAGCTGAGCTTACACAAAGCCTGTCTGACCAAAGACTGCACTGCGTTTATACAATCTCTTAGTGTCTGTGGTGAACATGTGGAATAACGTTCCAGAAAGTAACCCACATCATCCTCTAATAACCACACCAGGGACTCTACCTGGTCTGCACTAAATGGCGGCAAAAATTCATCCCTGCATTCGGGGGTACCAGATGAAACCAACTCAGCACAAACCTCAATCAATGGCTGCCCTCAGAGAACTCTGTGCCCTGATCTACTAGAACATGAGCGAGCCGTATACATTCTAGCAGTTCATCCCGGGTATACTCCTTCATAGTTTGATAAGCATACTCCCTGTCATCAAACACTAGCAGATATAAATACGCAACTTAATCCAGATCCATCCTTCCCATCAACAAACCAAGATGGCTTCCCTGTGCAGCCACTTCTGGTCAGGATTGGCCTTGGTGTAATGTCAGGGCTCCCGGGTATGACCAGAGGTGTGTGACTGACGCAGGGAAACGCAGACTTCAGATAAGTTATAAACAATTTATTAACACTAACAATACAAACATAAACGCAGTGCAATACTAAAACATAACACAGTGCAAACGAACCAAACCAAACCACCCACAGATAACAGTACATACAGTGCAAGCGTCAGGCAGGCCGGGTCAATATCAATCGGGCAGGTAGGTACAGGGGGAGCAAGCGGAGAATAGTCAGGTCACGAGCAGGGTACAGTAACTAACAGGCAGGTAGGTACAGGGGGTCAGGCAGAGAATGGTCGGGGTCACAAGCCAGGGATCAGAACAGGAGAAGTCAGCAGAGGTCAGAATCAAGCCGGGTCAGCAACAAGACAGGAACAGGAACAGGAGCAGGATGCAGGAACAAGATACAGGGCCCAGGAAAAACACAACACCAAGGCAGAGTCTGCAGGTCTGAATGTCCCTTAAATACACCAGTATAATTAGTTCCAGGTGTTTGACTGGCTGCAAGGTTGAGTCTCTGATTGCTGGGAGCACCCGCTGGCCAGCCCTGGTACTGCAGCTCACAAGGCAGGTGAGTCCCACTATTGCTGGCCAGTCCATTCCTGACACTCACCTTTTACCATCAATTTCCTAATTTATTGGCCTCTTCCTATAAATATCCTGTATCATCAGCCTCCTCCAATCAATGTCCTGAAATACCAGCCTCCTCCCATAAATATGCTGATTTATCACCCTTTTTCTTTCAGACCTAAGTTACTGCCCTCTTTTCTATCATGTCTGGAATTGCCAGCCTCTTTCTATCAATGTCCTGCATGATTGGCATCTTCCTAGCAAAGTTGTTATATTGTGGTCTCTTCCCATTAATGTCCTGAATTACCAGCCTCTTTCCATCAATGTCTGCAATGAAAAGGTCAGTAACTATAATGATTCATTTCTGAAGCCTCATGTGGGAACACTATCCTCATATGTCAGTGCTAATCATCATCTGTTTTCCTTGATTACATGGCTTGAAGTACCATCAGGAACAACCCTGGTGGGATCTGATCTGGAAGCCTTATATTCAGCCATACCACATGAGAAAGGACTGGGATGGTGAGAAAATTCCTTGAAACATTGGACATATTGGAAAAGAAACACAACAAATTTCTGTAAGCATTGTTTGAATTTGTTCTTATGCACAATATTTTCCTCTTCAATGGGTCCCACTACCTCCAAGTTCAGGGTTCTGCAATGGGTACCACATGTTCTCCATCTTATGTAAACCTGTACCTAGGTGCATAGAAACATGATGTCTAGTCATGTTATTCTCTATGTACCTGTGCAAAGGTTTATCATGACACAGGACTGTAGAATACTTTTCATCTGTTGGATCAGAGCCATGGAACAACTTGAAGCATTTGTAACACTCTAAAATAGTAATCAATGTAACCTCATGCTCATCAAAGAGATGTACAATGAGAATCTGTCTTTTTTGGATGTAAAGATCTGTAAGGATATACAAGGCAAGCTGTACACAATGTTTCATAGAAAGAAAATGCCAGAAACCATAATTAATGAGGCAGGGAATTCACATCTGAGCTCGTTAATAAAAAGATCTCATAATAAAATGTATTGTGGTATTAAACCCAAAATGTCATATTTTGTAGCTTACCAGTCCTTAGATGTGGTGGTTGCATCAGTTTTCTTTTTTTAGACTTTTTCTCTCTGTTTTCACCTGGTGTTCTGGCCAGTAACACACCTCCTGTATTAGAGCGCCCCCATTCTGGATGAAGGCGCACAGGGGCACTTTTGGACAGCAGCATTGTCAGACTGGGGGGAGGGTAGTCTAAGATGTTCTAGAAGCTTTAAATACTGTCATGTACCTTGGTTCAAGGCTGAGTTGACAAGAGAGCTTCCCTTGAGGCTTTTGTCCGAGCACCCCTGAATGTGCTGACAGAGGTACAAGATTTAAAGAAGCACGGGTGCTGATAGCTTGATAGCAAGTGATTGCCACGGTCAGGGATGTAGTCAAGATGAGCCAGGGTCATACACAGTGAGACAGCAGCATGGTCAGGAGGCAGGCCGGGGTGAATACCAGGTTAGCAAGCAGAGTAAGGTCCAGTAGCAAGCCAAGGTCAGCACCAGGATATCAGGCATAGGATAGTCAGAGGTATGCCGAGGTCAGAATCCAGAATCCACAGAGCAGGGTCAACAGCAAGCCGAATCACCAACGGAAGATCAGTCAGTACAAATAGGAACATAGGAACACGGGTCACAAGAAGCTGAAGAATATCCAGCGATTAGTACACAGCAGAGTCTCCTTTAAATAGGCAGCTTGGCGCCAATGCGGGAAGACATGCACGCTGGTGCGCAATGGCACATAGAAATGCACCTATGTGTCAGTGCCGCTGGATACTAGCCTGGGCTTGTCTTTGTGCTGGTACACGTGCACAAACATTAGCTGAACGGAAATTTGCATTAGCTGCACAGGAATTCGCATTAGCTGAAGACGCATGAGCTGCAGAAGAATTAGCAATAACTGTAGAAGAATTAGCATTAGCTGCACTAGTTTCATGACAAATACACTAACAAGCTGACATTGCAGTAAGACAAAATGTTACAGCAACAGTTTTTTGGGGGGGATAAATACATAAATAAAAAAACCTGATCATTGTAAGCACCCCTGTCAGTTATAAATGGTTTGTCTCATCCCTATAACTGCTACATTTGAGGGAGAGCATGTTCTGTTGAAAAAAACAACATATTTACTGGCTCGATCACCAGATGAAGATAAAAAAAGAAAGAAATCCTTAAAAAAAATTTAAGGCGGCAATCACGCTTTAGGATTTATTACTTGGTTGAACTAGATGGACTTTTTTGTCTTTTTTCAGCCAGACTAACTATGTAACTATATATGGCAGCCAATCAGCTTCTGACTTCAGCTTGTTCAATTCAGCTTTGGCAATAAAACCTGGAAGCTGATTGGATTCTATGCAGAGCTGCAGCAGATTTTGCACACTCCAGTTTTAGTAAATCCCCCTCATTTTTACATATTGTAATCAGCAGAACAATATATTTAAAATTGGACAAATTTGAAACAAGGTCTTAGACTATCAAAATTCATATCTGATAGGCCACAAATAATTTATAAAAGCATTGTGCAAATTTTGAGACTGAAGTGTTGTATATCTCCTTTTGTGTGAATGTGATATACTGTATATTACATTGAAAAGACAAGGAGGATGTTGAAGGAAAGGATCTCAGATCACGTTTCTGATGTGGAATCCCCTGAGGCATGTCACTTGGTATTCAACCAAAGTAGTAGAATAGATAAGCTCTGCTTCTTTGTCCTGGATAGGATACATATGATGAGGTAGGGAGTGTAGATGAATCCACCAATTGAAATTTGATGGCCAGGCATAAATGGGACTATTCATTTTTGTATTTTTCATTTTAATTATATCTTTATTTAAATTTTCCAGTACAAAAATATAACAATCCAAAATTCATCGCATTCACAAATAATCTACATAAGTCTCTTTTACAAAATCTTATCCCCCACCCCGCCCTTCCTCCCTCAGACCCCCCCCCCCCCCACCAAAGTACCCCTGTCCAGATCTTGTTAACCAAATTCTTACTCCTCATATACTTATCTATCTATATCTATGTCCCCATCCCTCTCACAGGACTCTCTCGTTTTCAGGTTCTCCGTCAGGCTCTCTCCAGACTTTTCCCCCCCGTAAGCTCCAGACCAATTCCAAGCATCTTTTAGATGTTTTAAAATCTAACCAACTACTCCACATTTTACTAAATTCTTCCATTTTGTCCTCCTCCAAATGACACAACTCATCCATCCTAAAAATATTATCCACTCTATTTAACCAATCATTTATTCTTGGTGGCTCCACACCCTGCCAAAATGTGGGGATCAAGCCCTTAGCCACACTGATCAAATGATAGAATACCCTGTTTTCATACTGTTTGCCTACGGACTCAGAGTAAGATAAACACATCCACACATGGCCAGATCTAGGGGGGTGCTGGGGTGGGCTGTGCTCCCCCAGATTCCATTTGTGCCCCCCCAGGCTGAGTGCCCCCTCCTCCCACCTACTTTGTGCCGTGCCCGCTGAACTTTCTCCCCCCTCACTCACGGTCATCGAAAGTGATCAGTCCAGACAGGAGCGGCAGAGAGAAGAGAGCGGGGAAGAGATGCGGGCTCTCTGTGATCTCCCCTCCTCTCATACCTGCAATCCTCCATACAGCAGGTTACACAGGATCGCTATTACATCCAATAGTACACGGCTTCATTACCCACCCCCCATCCACATTTCCAAGAGTTGAGAAGTCTTTGGAGGAGATGGGGAGGGTAATGAAGCCGCGTACCGTCGGATGTAATAGCGGTCCTCTGTGATCTGCTGTATGGAGGATTGCTGGTATCAGAGGAGGGGAGATCACAGAGAACCCGAATCTCCTCACTACTCCTGTCATTCCCTCTGGTAAGACTGGGGGAGCTCATTGAGGAGGAATGGAGGGGCTGTTTGTGCTGGTAAGGGTAATTGGGGGTGGGGATGTGTTGGGAGGCAGGATTGGGGAGGATTTGTGCTAGGAGGGGGGGAATTGGGGAGGGTTGGGTTAGGATTGTGCTAGAAGGAGGATTTGGGAGGGGGGTGGATTTGTGCTAAGAGGGGGGAATTGGGGGGGAGACTAGTGTTAGGTGGGGGGAATTGGGGGTGATATGTGCTACTAGGGTGTTTTGGGTATTCAGGGATTTGTGTTGCGAAGGGTAATTTGTAGGCAGTTGTGCAAGGATGAGGAATTTGTTTGGGGGGGGTTGTACTAGAAGGGGGGATGGGGAGGAATTTTACTAGTAGGGGGGATTTGTACTAGGAGGGAGGATTGGGAGGGGATTTGTACTATAAGGAGGGATTTGGGGAGGAGGATTTGTACTAGAAGGTGGGAATTGGGGGGGGGGGGATTTGTACTAGAAGGCGGGATTTGGTGGGCAGGATTTGTACTAGAAGACGGGATTTGGGAGGAAGGATTTGTATTAGAAAGCGGGATTTGGGGGGGAGGATTTGTACTGAGGGTAGGATTTGTGATGAGAGGGGAGTTTCAGGGGGGAGTATTTGTACTGGGAGGGGAGATTTGAGGAGAGCATTTACGCTAGGAGTGGGAGGGAGAGAGAGGGTTTGTGCTAGAAATAGAGGGAAATTTGTACTAGGAGGGGTGATTCTAAGAGAGAATTTGTAGTAAGAGGGTGGATATGGGGAGAGGATTTGTGCTAGGAGGGGGGATTAGTACTAGAAGGGGGAATATGGTAAATGATTTATGCTAGGGGGGATTGGGGAGAGAATGTGTACTAGGAGTGGGGATTTGGGGGAGAGGTTTGTACTAGGAGGAGGGATTTGTACTAGAAGGGGGAATTTGGTAAAGGATTTACACTAGGAGTGGGAATTTGTACTAGGGGGGTGGGGGGATTGGGGAGAGAATTTGTACTAGGAGTTGGATTTGGGGGAGAGAGTTTGTACTAGGAAGAGGGATTTGGGGGAGAGGGTTTATACTAGGAGGGGGGATTTGGAAGGAAAGAGGATGTGTGCTATGAGGGTGATTGTTGGGGCATGGACGATTTGTTAGGAATTGGGGGGATTTGAGCTGGAAGGTGGATTGGGGGGAATAGATTTGTGCTGGAAGGGGGGGGGGTTTGGACTGTGAGGATGTGTAGTGTTTGCATTTTTGTTTGAATAGAATTTGGGCTTGCAGAAGGGATTCATGCTTAGGGGGTGAGTGTGTTGATTAGTGCTGTTTTTTTTTTTTTGGCGGGGGGGTACAGTTTGTCATCTTCACCTTGAGTGCTAGATGACCTTGTCCCAGCACTGCCTGCACTGCACACAAGGCACTCAACAGAGTTTTTCCTTCCCACATAACATGTAGCTGAGATCAGATTCCTCACAGCATTGATCTGCACAATGTGTAGCTGGCTGCAGTTTCCGTTCTGAGCTGTAAAATTCTCTGATTGGATTGGCAGCTGCAGTAGCCAGCTACACACTGTGTGGAGGGATACTGACCTCAGCTATGTGCTGTTTGGGGAGGAGGAGATATCTTAAGTGCCCTGCCAGCAGTGACCCTGTCCTTACCTCTGCTGACCACAGTCTTCCGCCATGTTGACCCCTGTACCCTGCCCTGCTAACCCCTCTCCACTGCACTGCTAACCCCTATCTTCTGTCCTGTTGACCCCTGTCCTCTGCACTGCTGACCCCTGTACATTGCCCTACAAACTGCTGACCCCCTGTACACTGCTCTACTGACTCTTATACACTGCCCTGCTGACCTTGCATCCTCTGCCCCCCTGACATTTGTACTGCACCCCCAAATCAGACAGGCTAGATCTATCCCTGCATCTACAGGTCCTTTTGTATAGTGATCCCACAAATTTCCTGGATACAGTGAATTATTTCCTTCCAAAAATCCTGTATATTCGGGCAATCCCACCATATGTTTGCCATTGTACCCTTTTTCCCGCAACCTCTCCAGCATAAAGGTGAAACATCAACTCGGTGTAATATATCATCTTGTCAAGCATTTGTAATTCATTAATTTAAATATTTTATTCCTTTGTTGCTCATTCAGTTTTTTTCCAAACTCCTTTTCCCATTTTTTCAAGAACCCAGGAGGATCAGTTCCCTCCATATCTGTCAGGATCTTATATATCCTGGAGGTGGCTTGTTTCAGAACTGTATTGACATTCAATGGGACTATTCATTCTAGTTGGTTTTTAAAAGATCAATTTAACAAAAGTATAGTTGTGTTCTGCTTCTCCTCTCACTTCTTCCCCCTCTCTCTTTCCCTTTTTAACTCCCCTCTCTCACTTTTTATTTCTCTCTCATTCCCATTTTTCCCCCCTTCCCTCTGCAGCTTCTCCCTTCATTGTCCCTTACTGCCCTCCCCTCCTGCTCCTCCAGCCTTCTTTTCCTTTTGATTTTTTCCCCTTTTTTTGGAGATTTAATGTTGGATCCCCAACAACGTTATGTTGTCTTTCTGTTCCCTCTAAAAGATCTGAGCATACAAACAATAATGGGATAATTAAAGCTAATGCTAAACACATATGAAAGGACATGTATTATTCATGAATCATAGGCCTGCATATGGTGTACTAACAAGTATATATTGAACTAGAAAAGCTACAATTTCTGGAGAAATTGTGTGAAGTGTTCTTGCCTCCACCAGTAGTCTACAACTGGAGTGGGCGGAGTAGCTTTTGTCACTCTGCTGCCTGCTCACACACCTGGGTTCCTATGGCAACTCACTCTATAGCAAGGGCAGAGAAGAGCAGTTAAAAACAAACTGCTCCAACTTGCTCACTTCACTGGCAGTTGCCATTTTCAAACGGTTGTAGTTTTAAAATTATAAATCCTACACTGAAGAGCTTTATATTGTGAGAATCACAAGACCCAGACCTACATTTTGATGCATAGTATGTCTCTGAAATATTAAAAATGAAGGCACAGTCTCAATTTAGAAATTGCCCTTCAAATTTGAGGTGGCTAGAGTGGAATTTCAATGAATGTCAATGGGCGGCGTGAGTTGCAAACAAATGGTCATATTGTGAAACCTATCAGGACTATGGGTTAGACGTGGACATGTTTAGTGCCAGCAGAGATAGCTGAACGTTTTGATATAAGATTTGTGTAGGTGGGCTTGAAAATGAGGGAGTGATGGCAGTTTAGAAATCATGTCCTGATTTTTCATCTCACACTCTAGCTTTTGTCAGCTCCCACTCTAGTTTTGAACATTGCGCCATTCATTCCTATGGGACCAATTTCACCACAAAACGCAATATTTCGTGAACCATTCAGCGAAACGTTCCACAAAGTAATAGCACACCAATCGGGAACAATCCGCATGTTTCCATATATTACTGTCTATGTAGTGTAAAAACTGTGGGAGAAGTTAGGGTGGTAAATTTGGCTATAATAAGAATATATGTGAGATAACAATAAGTGGTCTTGCCATGCAAGAACACTTAATTAAATGCATGAATAATGTGACTAGTATCGAAATTGTTTAAGGTTGGCTAGCACAAAATATTCACCAGACACTATATTACACTATATAAAGAAACATTCTCTTTACTTTGAATAAGATGTATATTTGATTATACATAAGACAACAACCTCTTATGTTTAAAGAGACATATGCACTTAAAGAGTAACTCCACTTGGGAAAAAATTGCTAATATAAAAGTAATATAGTGTATACAATTGCTACACAAACCATGTTGTAATTGAATGCTGTTTACAATTACATCTCCTTTTCAATCTGCAGCGCTGTAATTTTCTGTAAAATGCAATGCAATGTGGCTTGTGTAATTGGCTTACTAATTTTCCCAGAAGTCTGCACTAAGATACAAGTCAGATTTTGAGCATCAATACAAACAAATAGAAACCACCCCAACCTATAACTGGCCTTTTCAGCAAGGAGCACATGGAAGGCTGACGAATGTAAAAAATAACATACAAAATTTCCCAGCTCACTGACCAGCCACATTTGCAAATATATGCGTAAGCTGAAGAGGCCATGTCATAGCACTCCAGTGTACTGCAGTCATAATTCTATACATTTTGAGATTCTCCTATGTTGGAGCACATATATATTAATGGATATATTGAGGGCAGGTATGCCTGGAAGGAAACCGAGGGCCCTGCATTCACTATATCTGGTCTCCCACAGTACACAGAACATGGAAATGCAATTATTTTAGTAAATATAAACTGCTAAATACCTCTCATCCGCAGTTAGAGCAGTCTTGTGACTTCTATCAGTGTCCAGCGGTGCACTGGTTAAAGTTTGTATGAGGAGTTTTCATTCTCCTCTCACTGCCCTATGAGATTGCATAATTCCTGACCCTCTGTCTGGACAGTGCTGATTGGCCCTGTGCTGATCACATGTACCCTCTCAAGAAAAAAACTCTCTAGCAATACACACCAAATTGAGCATGTACAGAATGTCCCCGAGGCTCTGTTCTATCAGGAGATGAAATGGGGAACGTGGAGGAAGGGGAGGATCAAAGAAGACCAGATAAAACATTCTTTTTACACAATGCGAAGGATTAACCTCTTAAGTTCCACAGTGAGTATAACAAGCATGCTTTACTGCATATGCAGACTGATTTTACTGTAGTGGGTTTAGTAACACTTTAATGTATAGGGATGCACTGGACACCCAGCAATAGCACAATGGCAACAAAGGTGTACCCCCTTACCAATTCACCAACGGTACAAAAAGCAACCACCCCAATCTATTCCTGGCCTTTGCAGCAGGGAGCACATGTCAAAAAACAACAAACAAATATTCCCAGCTCAGTTACCAACCAGCCTGCAATAAACCACTTTAACCCTGCCTAACAGTTCATGTTAAAACAAGGGGTTTAGTTTGCACACATTTGCAAATATATGCGTAAGCTGCGGAGGCCACGTCACGGCATCCCAGTGTATTGCAGTCCCAATTCCTGGAAGGGCAGGGAGGGATTTTGAGCATCTCCTGCAACTAAAAGGATGAAAACCCTGTCACTGTCCTCAATAGCACCCTGCGGGTGATTGATGATTATAAAAAAAATAACTCCCATACAGATTCACTCCGCACATGGACACAGACAATCAAACAGCTATTTCTTCTGCATAACATAAGATAGGAATCTGCAACAAGGCTTGTTGACGTTTTGCAATGTACATACAGTCCCAGAGGGGAATGTATTTTTCTCAAAAAAGTGGGAGTTACTCTTCAAAGGTAGCATAGCTAAATTATGGGACTGTGAGTTATGGATGCTGGCTGGCCCTGTGTGGAGCACAGACCATTGTAGCAGCTTTGCAGAGACACTTGACAAAGCCTAATAAAAGAACACCATGTATGATAAGCTGTATAGTACCTCAAGATTGGGTTCATTGGACATTATGATGATGGTTACAACAGGTTTGGACTGGTGCATGTAGTTTAGCTTGATGTGGAATAACTTGGACACATGTTAGACTGTCGTAGCATGACTGACACATACAGATATAGTCTGTTTGTGTATTTGTACCTGGATCCAGGTTTGGACATTTGACTATTTACTGTAGTGGAATTGAATACATCCAGACTTGATTACCCACAGTAGTGAAAGAGAGACATCTGCTCCCACAGCCCGCTTGCAATTGTATGGTAGTGTATATCAAGTGACTATGCTGAATGTTCTGAGGTCCAGTTCAGTAAGCACAAGCACACTGATTACCCTATTGTACACACAACCCTTGATATTACAAGGACAAGGTCTGCATTGGACGCAAGGAACCATTAGGCCTCTTTCACATGAGCGGTAGTTCTGCCACTTGTAAATGCATGTTTGTTTATTTTGTAATTCCAACACTCCTGGCACAGAGATCACTTGCGTTTGTACATTGCGTTTATCTGCGACTACATGCTGCTGCGTTTAGCTGCGGTAGTAAATTCTTGCCTTTTCTATAGCAACTGTTTACTCATTTTTTCTTTGTTCTGCGATTAACTGTGTTTATGTACAAATATCTGCGGTACATCGCTCCTGGACACTGTCAACACTTTTCCTAAACACATAAAACCGTATGTTATGAAAAACACTGGTAAACACAGTGTGTGAATGGAACCATAGGGATGTATTGTCTGCATTTAGCTGCAGTAAATAAGTTCTTATAACCTCAGTTAAAAGCTGAAATCTTACCATCCATGTGAGAGGGGCCTTACACATTCACAGAGGTCCTGTAGACTATTCAGAGGACACTAGTGAGAAGGAGTTGCATATGTTTTACAAATGTATAGTGATACACTCTTGAGAATGGAGTTGAGGCACCAAGGGTGCGGTTTAATTTGGAATGCAACATGCAACAGTGGTGATGATATGCAATGAAACAAGATAAGGCTAAGGATTTGTGTTTGTACAGGACCCAGGTCACACGGAATCTGGCTTCTGAACATGTTTTTGCAGCTACAAATATAATGCCAACACAATTTCTGGTTATATGGGATCCTGTTTGTACTGAATCATTTGCTTGGGACATCATCTTCAAAGTGGATTACAATTTTACTGGTGCACACATACTGTATATGTATTCTGGCAGCTGCATCCTAGAAGTACTAATACAATGCGTACTTGAAGTGACTAGTTTGAAGTTTGGATATTGACATACAAGTAACAAAGCAATATATCAAGGGTCACTTTGAGTATGTTTGGTTTGGTATATCTGTATAATATTGATTAAAGGTAAATGTAATCCTTCAGAATATTAAGTGATTTAAAGTTCTTCTCTTTGGGCTATCTCCACTTTTGAAGAATACAGACTCTTGGATTATTGTTAGCTAGGAACAAGATACAGTACTTGGTTGTCCATGTTCTACGTTCCCTCACCTTTTACACACTTTCTGGAAATACTGGCCTCTTCCCATCAATTTCCTGTGATACCAGCTTTTTGTTATTAATGTCCTGATTTTTTTGGCCTCCTGCTGGGTTAACAAGACACACACTATCCCATTCTATCCTTCTGAGAATTACAGCAATTTCTTCTACAAATATTTGGCAGTGAGGATTAGATTCCTTGTTGGAGACAGCAGAAGTGGCTTCTGCATATTAACCTACAGACTGCTGGAAGCACAACAAAGTACCGATGTTCACTGCTGACATCCTTCTGGCAACAACAAAAGGAAGAACTTTAGGGAGAAAAAAAAAGAAATGAATATAGCTAAATGGCTTATTCCACTAACTGTACACCCCTCAGACTGGAGGAGGAGAGCAATGAGTTCATGAATCCATACTTTTATATAGCTCTCTTTCTATATTTCATGCTTTTTTCACTCATTATCAACTAAACATTGGTAATTAAATAGTCTTTGTTTTTAGAAGTGGAATTCTACCCACGTTGTTTTGTCTAGTTTTTGTTGAAATGAAAAACAAATTCATGAAGACTTCGGTAGTGAATGTAGTGAAAACCAGTCATTTTTATTTACCTGTAAATTCTATATCTGGAGTACAATACAGGATACATGGCTTGCATTCATAGGCCATAGGATATATCTAGGATACCTTCAAGTAGTTGGATAATGGCAACAAAACTTGCTAGGGCTGGCCCTACTGTATTCTCATATAACTCCACCCAATCCATGAAACTCCAGTTTTTATGTGATTAATAAGAAATGACCACAGAAGACAGAGGGTGTAGACCCTGGAAATAAGGAGTTGGACTGCCTGTGCAACCTCTGTAGGATCCAGGTATAGCCTCATGCTACCAGTAGTGATACTGACCATAGCCAAATGCAAAACTAGTGAAAAACAGTCATAAAAAATGAGTAGGAAAAACATTGTCAGTGGTCTCCACCTGTAAAACCATTCCTGTTTTGGGAGTCATCTCATTGTTGCCCACCTAGTGCACCTGTTGTTAATTTAATTAACACCAAAGCAGCTGAAACTGATTAACAACCCCCTCTACTACTTAACTGACCAGATCAATATCCCAGGAGTTTAACTGACTTGATGCTATACTCTAACTAAAAAGTGTTCTTTTAATTTTTTTGAGCAGTATATATATATAGTACACTTGTGATTGTCAGCTGCTAAATGTTCACCTTTAACATTTTATTGGTTGTCTTTCTGTCAATAAAACATTTTTGGAATTTTATATATACAGTTTACACTTACTCTTGCCTTGTCTGGGTGTATGGGATTATTCTCTGTTTGTGTCAATGGCAGTGCTGCTGCTTATCTGGGGGATAGTGGAATTCCCATTTATTCATCATGCTCACGTGCAGGCGTAGGCCCCTTTTACTCCTTTTTCCACAACTCCCTGAGTTGCATGACACACCAAGGGAATGTGATTTTCCCACACACGATCAGGCAGATGTAGCTGGGCAAGGGATCAGTAGCCATGTGACAGGTCCTCTATTGTCAGAACCATAGAGTGGGCAGCCAGGCAGGAGCCCAATAGCACACAGCTTCTCCAGAAGACCCAGCTATTGTGGTGACTACCTCCACAATTGACATTAGAGAACTCTAATTCCAGTGAGGTGCACCCTTGTGTCCTTGGGTCAGGGATCCCCCCAGCTGTTTGCCTGTGTCACCGTGGCTGCCTTGGGCCTTGAAGTGTATTTCCACTTTTGCATAAAAATTGGGATAATACCTACCTTATATTTCTTACATGTTCCTATTCACATTACATAACTTAAAGAATATGTAAAAACAGTAGCTTACCTTTTTTAGAAGCTCTATTCTGAACACTCCAGCAAGGAATAATCCTACATAGTTCTTTTTGTTTGTGTTGGAGTTGAGCAACTATATTTTCCATAATTAAGCCTGTCAGTACTGTGCATGCAGATTTACATTATCAATTAGAAGTGGATTTGAATACTGTCTGTCCTAACAAATGAGCAGGGGTGTCAAACTGGCAGCCCTCTAGCTGTTGCGGAACTACAAGTCCCATCATGCCTCTGCCTTTGGGAGTCATGCTTGTAACTGTCAATCTTGCAATGCTTCTTGGGACTTGTAGTTTGGCAACAGCTGGAGGGCCACAGTTTGATACCTGTGGTTTATAGGCTTGGCTTCTTGCATTGTATGTTATTGGGCAGCTGTCCCCAACCTTTTTGGCACCATGGATCAGTTTCGTGGAAGACAATTTTTCCACGGACCGGGAAGGGGGGGATGGTTTCAGGATGATTCAAGTTATTCAAGAATTACATTTATTATGCACTTTATTTCTATTATTATTACATTGTAAAAGATAATGAAATAATTATACAACTCACCATAATTCAGAATCAGTGGAAGCCCTGAGCTTGTTTTCCTGCAACTAAACAGTCCCATCTGGGGTGATGGGAAGCAGTGACACCCAAAGCGTGTTTCTTATGTTCAGTCTACTCCTTAATCATGTTTTGATTGCTGTCATTGCATTGCTTCACAAAGATAGGATGCTGGAAATAGAAGCAGGTTTTTCAGTGCATCTCAGGATATTCTGCCTTGATTTTAATCCAGAGATTTAAAGTTGTCTCAGACATACTTTTAGAGCCACCATCATTTGTGATCCTCTTCCAGCATGGACTAGCTTTGATTCAGCTGGTTTATTCACAATAAGCAGCTGTAAATACAGATGAAGCTTCTCTTGCTTGTCCGCTGCTCAACTCTTGCTGTGCGGCCCAGTTCCTAACAGGCCACGGACCATTTAGGACCCAGGGGTTGGGGACCTCTGTACTGTCTTAGAACAGGTTGACTCTGACATTGTTCAAAAAATCCTGCAATCATCCAAGACACCTTCTCCTGAGAAACATCTAAAATGTCAGAAATATCTACAGTTGTGTTCCAAATAATAGCAGTCAGACATCACTAACCTGATCAATCACTGTTTTTGGTAGAAATTATATTTCTACATGGCAAATCATTTACTAGCAGGTGTAGTAGAGTAATAGAAATCCAACAGACCCAACAGTCATGACATGCATGCTGCTAATTCTGTGTAATTGAATCACTAATTAAAAGGGGCATGTTCAAAATAATAGCAGTGCGGAGTTCTATTAGTGAGGTCATTCATTCTTTGAAAAACAGGTGGCAATTATTTGCCTTATTTAAGGAAGGAAGGCAGCAAATGTACATGCTGGTTACAGTGCATTTCTCTCTGAAATTCTGAGGAAAATGGGTCGTTCCAGACATTGTTCAGAAGAACAGTTTACCTTGTTTAAAAAGTTGACTGGAGAGGGGAAAACAAATAAAGAAATGCAGAAATGATAGGCTGCTCAGCTAAACTGATCGCAAATGCTTTAAAATGGCAACCAAAACCTGAAAGATGTGGAAGAAAGCAAAAAACTACCATTCGAATGGATAGAAGAATAGCCAAAATGGCAAGGACTCAGCCAACAATCAGCTCCAGGAAGATCAAAGAAGGTCTAAAGTTACGTGTGAGTACTGTTACAATTAGAAGACGCCTATGTAAAGCCAAGCTATCTGCAAGAAGCCCCCGCAAAGTCCCACTGTTGAAAAAAAGACGTGCTGAAGAGGTTACAATTTGCCAAAGAGCACATTGACTGGCCTAAAGAGAAATGGCGCAACATTTTGTGGACTGATGAAAGTAAGATTGTTCTTTTTGGGTCTAGTGGCCGGAGACAGTTTGTCAGACGACCCCCAAACACTGAATTCAAGCCACAGTACACTGTGAAGACAGTGAAGCATGGTGGTGCAAGCATCATGATATGAGGATGTTTCTCATACTACGGTGTTGGGCCTATTTATCGCATACCAGGGATCATGGATCAGTTTGAATACATCGGAATACTTGAAGAGGTCATGCTGCCTTATGCTGAAGAGGAAATGCCCTTGAAATGGGTGTTCCAACAAGACAACGACCCCAAACACACCAGTAAACGTGCAACATCTTGGTTCCAGACCAACAAGATTGACCTTATGGAGTGGCCAGCCCAATCCCCGGATTTTAATCCAATAGAAAACTTGTGGGGTGACATCAAAAATGCAGTTTCTGAGGCAAAACCAAGAAATAGAGAAGAACTGTGGAATGTAGTCCAATCATCCTGGGCTGGAATACCTGTACACAGGTGCCAGAAGTTGGTTGACTCCATGCAACACAGATGTACAGCAGTTCTCAGAAACAGTGGTTATACGACTAAATATTCATTAAGTGATTCAAAGGAAAGCAAAATTTTCAAACATTTTTCAGTTTATATAGTGAATGTTTGAGTTTGTAAAGAAAAATACAAGCACATGCTATTTTTTTGAACAGTCTAATATTCACTTTTCTTCAATTTTTTTAGAGGAACAACACAAATTTGATATATTTTTCTTCATGTTTTGATTTGGAATAGAATGTGTAGTGTTCCCAATGCATTTGTGTGTATGGAAATAAAAGCTATTAGAAGGATTTTGAGCTTTATTCACTTTTTTCAACACACTGCTATTATTTTGAACACAACTGTTTATATATATATATATATATATATATATATATATATATTGAAAAAAAAGATCATATGCTGTGTAAATTGGAGCACATAGTAAACATATAGTGGGGTTTTCTCATCTTGGAGTATGGAAGGAGAGGGAGGGAGAGAGAGAGACTAATCAGTAGTTGGTGTGATGAGGGAACAGGAAGCTGGAGTACTGAAAAGGAAGTTCTTCATCTGTGGACACTACTACATGGACTGTGTTTGGTAAGTAGCACCACAGTGCCCCTCCTGTGCAGGCAGAGGGACTTACATTACATCTGTTTTAACCAGGATGTGGACATGTTATTTGCACCTTCAGCCATAGTGTGCAGATATTTATACCATGTATAATGGACTGTATTAGCAGCCTTGGGGAATTATGTGTATCTCTTTTCAATAATTTATACAGTCATTCTAATGCCTCTGTCATGACTAAGAGCCTGTGAGATGTGTGAATTAGTGAGCACATCAATACGTGGGAGAAGATTAAATGTAAATATTTGGACAAAGCTGGTCAGTTCAAGCACTTCTAAAGCCTAAACATGTTTTACATTAATGCATCCCCTGCTTTAAATGAAAAATGTCTAGATGTTAGTATCACCCCCCATCACCCCTCCTATACTTAAAGGGTTAGTTCACCTTTATTAAAAAAACACCAATGCAAATAAAGGGCACCTGTAGATGAAAACAAACTGTGCACCTTTGACCAAAGTTGAATAATACCCTTGCTATAGGTGTAGGCCATTTAGGTACCTCATGAAGCGTGACTGAAATACTCCCAGTATGTTGCTAAGTGAGGCCTAGTCATTACTGCTCACCTCCTCCATCACGGAAGCAAGCTCTCAAATGCTGAGCTCAGAGCTACTGCATCAGGGGAGAAAAAAATGCATGTTAGGGGGTTTGAATCATAGAAAAAGCTTACTCCTGTGATGATGGAGGTGAAAGGTAATGACTAGGCCTCACTTAGCAACGTCCTGGGAGTATTCCAGTCAGGCTTTGAGAGGTACGTAAATGGCCTGCACCTAGAGCAAGCGCATTATTCAATTTTAGTCAGAGCTGCACAGTTGGTTTTTACCTTCAAATGCCCCTTACCTTCATAGTCAGTTTTTCTGTAAGATTGAATTAACCCTTTAATGGAGCCTTCACTTGATCCAGCACTGTGCCCCTCTGTAGCAGCTCCCCCTGCTCTCACAATAGGTGGCACACGGAGAAGAGGTGGAACAAGGAGCACCAGCCGGGGACCCGAGAAGAGAAGGACTGGAGCCGCACAGTGCAATTCTATTCTAGAGCAGGTAAGTATAACATGTTTGTTAATTAAAAAAAAATAAAAGTGTGTGTGTGTATATATATATATATATATATATTTTACAATCACTTTCAGGAGGAGGTGGTGATTAGAGGATGGAGTCACCCTGAGAGAGAACCCCCTCATGGAACTTGAGCAAGGTGTCCCGGGCTTCTGTGTGACATGGGCCCTGGGTTTTCATTTGTGCACTCAGAGTCATAATCCCTAATGATATGAGCTGGTAAAACCAGCATCTGAGCACGTGATGACTGACACGTGAGTCTGTGAAGACTTGGGGGATACAAATTACAGAGTGTTCCCCAGAGAGTCCTGTGCACAAGTGAGACCCCAGCTGCAGGGAGCAGGGTTGGGGGACTCACCTTCAAGTGCCTCTGTTTATCCCATATGGGAATATTCTCTATCTGTATAGCAGTGTCTCCACTCATCTAGGAGTACTGGAGTATGTTCTGTGTATCTTTATGACAGTGCTCTTGCTCATCTTGGAGAATTGCAATGCCTTCACTCATCTGGGAGTATAGGTACATTCTGTATGGCAGTGTATCATCTCTTCCTGAAGTATGGGAGTATTCTCTCTGTATCTCTATGGCAGTACCTTAGCTCATCTGGGTCTATGGGAGTATTCACTTTTTTATTTCTATGGCAGTGCCTCTCAGTGTACCTCTGTGTCAGTGTTTCTGCTCATCTGGGAGTATGGGAATATTATCTGTGTATCTCTATGGCAGTGTCTCCTCCCATCTTGGAGTATGGAAGTATTCTCTGTATATGTCCATTGCGGCGACTCCACTCACCAGGGAGTATGGGAGTATTTTCTATTAATTTCTATGGCAGTGCTTCTACTCGTTGGGGAGTATTATCTGTGTATCTCTATGACAGTGCCTCTGGTCATCTTGGAGTATGGAAGTATTCTCTGTATACAGTATATCCATGGCACCGTTTCCACTCACCAGAAAATATGGGAGTATTCTCTGTGAATGTCTATGGCAGTGCCTTTGCTGGTTCAGGATTGTAGGAAAATTATCTGTCTATCTCTGTAGCTGTGATTCCCCTCATCTGGGAGTATTCTCTGTGTATCTCTGTGGCAATGCCTCTGCTCATCTGGGAGTAGCCTTTGTGTATACCTATGTAGGCAGGTTGCCTACAATGTGGGTTTGTATTAGCAATTTAGTTAACCTGCCAAGGCTGGGAAGGGGTTAACTAGGTTTGGTCTCCTTTCTCAGGCTTTTTGGATCCTGCCTTCCTACGCTGTGATATAAAAAGAAGGGGAAAGTCGGGTTCTGGCCGTGACTGCAAATGGGATACTGAGGAGGGGCTGCTGCACCATGTTACATAATTACCTAGTTACATAGTTAATCTGGTTGAAAAAAGACACTAGTCCATCCATATCAACAAAACAAAAACACCACACACAAATAGAAAATCTCCACACTATCCTATACCCACAGTTGATCCAAAAAAAAACAATAAAGCATGACCCAGTTTTCCCCAGCAGGGGAAAAAATTATTTCCTGATCCCCCAAGAGTCAATCGGATATTCCCTTATCTATAAATATTAGTTCATGGAGCCCCACGGAACATCGGAATAATCGAAGTGTCTGGAAAACGCCAATTGTGGACTTTCACCTTAACAAGGTATGCCTGGGCAGCCTCAATTTAGGTTAATAGGGTTGAAAATGTACAACATTGTTATGGACTTTGTCATGAGAAGTACTCAGTAAAGTTTTAAAACATTCTAAGCTTGGTCTAAAGTTATTCACGGGGTTCATGGTAGCTTATAGTGTATCAGAAGAACAAATCATGCATGAAGCCCATGCTAGTGGACTGGAAGTGAGGTGGCAGATGTACACTGGACTGATGGAGAGGGCATAGGCTCAACAGTGTCCCTCCTAAATGCAGAATTCATCAAGCAAGGGTGTGTAGTACCATGGGACAAGTTACTTCATAGAAGGACAATATACAGCGCATCTCTAAGCCAGGTTACCACCGTAATGTTGATATCACTTGAATGTGGCCCCGCCTGGTCCTGGGCATTGATGAGCATGTGCATGAGACGAAAGGTACCCCTGTGTGCAGGATGAGTGGGCCCCACGCACACCTATGTCAGTGTCCGCCACTCATCTGGAAGTATTCACTGTGTATAACTAGCTAGGTTAGAAATGCAAAGTCTTGCAAAGCAGAAATTCACACCCACCAGATAGATGTTACTGAGCAAATACAACAGTATTTGTTTTCTTACAGAAATATCACTTCTATTTTATGGAGTTTAATAGAGCGGTTAATAGATATCATTATTAGCAGATGATACTTTGTTCTTTCCATAATCAAATTTTCCATATTGACAACAAAATACATTTTCTAATTATGTTATAGAGCTTCCAGTTAATGAAAATTTTGGATGTTACATGTTAGGAAGTCCGGACTCAGACGATAGTGCCATCATAGTGCAGAGTTATGCAAACATTTACATTATGTCTAGTTCTTCCTCAATTATATTCTTTATCAAGTAATTGTGGAAAATCTACCATGAAATTGACACATTTTTCTTCTCTATGTACATTTACAATAACTGAAGCAAAGGGGGGCGCATGCGTGAGGCTGCACAAAATGGCTGGTCTAAGCTAGCTCCACTCACCCCGGGCACTTAACCTCCTCCCTCTGAAGCCAGAAGGAGTCTATAGCTTTCCCATTGATCTCGCTTGCACAGGTGAGTACAGGGGATCGGTCCGCCTCCATGGCCCTTCCAGAAAAGGCCAAAATGAAGCAGCAGGCCGACCCTAAGTTGTAGCGCCAACTGCCTGCCAGGGTGATGCCTGCTTCCCCTGCAGATGAGAGCACGCGGCTTTCACTGGGGGACTCGGAGGACTCGGCAGGCAGCTCCCTGCAATTCCCCTCTGCCCTACAGCCTCCTCACCTGGATCTGGACGCAGTTCTCTTGGGTAAGATCAGGGGAATTGTTTGGGAGGAACACCCAAACAGAGTCAGAGTCACCCTTATCAGATTTACTCTGACCTCTCCCAAACTACAATCTTGAAGAGGAGATCTATGAAACCTTGAAGAGCAGAGGGTTGGGTGTCTGTGTATGAAGAGCAGAGGGTTGGGTGTCTGTGTGTGAAGAGTGGAAGGTTGAGTGTCTGTGTATGAAGAGCGGAGGGTTGGGTGTCTGTGTGTGAAGAGTGGAAGGTTGGGTGTCTGTGTATGAAGAGCGGAGGGTTGGGTGTCTGTGTATGAAGAGCGGAGGGTTGGGTGTCTGTGTATGAGAGCGGAGGGTTGGGTGTCTGTGTATGAAGAGCGGAGGGTTGGGTGTCTGTGTATGAAGAGCGGAGGGTTGGGTGTCTGTGTATGAAGAGCGGAGGGTTGGGTGTCTGTGTATGAAGAGCGGAGGGTTGGGTGTCTGTGTATGAAGAGCGGAGGGTTGAGTGTCTGTGTATGAAGAGCGGAGGGTTGGGTGTCTGTGTATGAAGAGCGGAAGGTTGGGTGTCTGTGTGTGAAGAGTGGAAGGTTGAGTGTCTATGTGTGAGAGCGGAGGAGCAGGAAATCTCTGTATAAGCAATGGAGTGGCCAGGGTTCTGTGTTGCGCAGAGGCTTAAGGTGTCTGTCTGTGAGGAGCAGAAGCCAAGTATTGGTGTGTGAGGAGCAAAGATTCATGTGACGAGTGGGGAGGCTGGTTGTCTGCATGTGAGGAGTGGAAAGGCTGGGTGTCTGTATGTGAGGAGTGGAGAGGCTGGGTGTCTGTATGTGAGGAGTGGAGAGGCTGGGTGTCTGTATGTGAGGAGTGGAGAGGCTGGGTGTCTGTATGTGAGGAGTGGAGAGGCCAGGCGCCTGTGTATGAGGAGTGGAGAGGCCTGTGTCTGTGTGTGAGGAGTGGAAAGGCTGGCCACCTGTGTGTGATGAGTGGAAAGGCCGGGTGTCTGTATGTGAGGAGTGGAGAGGCTGGGTGTCTGTGTGTGAGGAGTGGAGAGGCTGGGTGGCTGCGTGTGAGGAGTGGAAAGGCTGGGTGTCTGTGTGTGAGTAGTGGAGAGGCTGGGTGTCTGTGTGTGAGGAGTGGAGAGGTCGGGCACCTGTGTGTGAGGAGTGAAGAGGTCGGGCACCTGTGTGTGAGGAGTGGAGAGGTTGGGCACCTGTGTGTGAGGAGTGGAGAGGTCGGGCACCTGTGTGTGAGGAGTGGAGTGGCTGGGCACCTGTGTGTGTGCAGTGGAAAGGCTGGGTGTCTGTGTGTGAGGAGTGGAAAGGCTTCTTGTGTGTGTGTGAGGAGTGGAGAGGCTGGGTGTCTGTGTGTGAGGAGTGGAAAGGCTTCTTGTCTGTGTGTGAGGAGTGGAAAGGCTTCTTGTCTGTGTGTGAGGAGTGGAAAGGCTTCTTGTCTGTGTGTGAGGAGTGGAAAGGCCGGGTGTCTGTCTGTGTGTGAGGAGTGGAAAGGCCGGGTGTCTGTGTGTGAGGAGTGGAGAGGCTGGGTGGCTGTGTGTGAGGAGTGGAGAGGCTGGGTGGCTGTGTGTGAGGAGTGGAAAGGTTCGGTGTCTGACTGTGGGGTATCTGTAACTGTTTAATGCCCTTACATCTCCATATATATCTGGGAGGTCATTATTTGCAGCCCCCTGAGCCATCACTTACGTTAGTCTGCGCACAATATGTGTTAAATGGTTTCTCTGTATGTATTGATTGTGGAAATAAATAAAGATTTAACTTGTTAAATGGTGTGTGAGAAAAGGACTGAGAAGGATCAAGGGCTGCCACTATCATTAACACAGTGAAGAAATGTTTACACTTCATTGCCCTCCATATTCCCTGCTTACTTCTGGTGTCTTCTGGGTATGGTATGCTTAGGCCATGTACAGAGATCGTAATCCTTATAGAACAGCTATTACCACAAGAGTACACTACACAATGTGCTACAGCAACAACTGCTCACACAGTATACCACACCAAAGTATTGGAGTACAATAAAAAGACAGATGAGTTTTGGGTACAATAGCAGGACAGAAGGGGGATTGAGGTATAAGAGAGGGACAGGGGGGATTTGAGGCACAACAAAGGGACAAATGGGGTGGGATTGGGATACAATAGATGGACAGAGGAGGGAATAGGGGTAATATAGAGGGAAGAAAAATAAATAGAGGAGCAGAGGAGTGACTGAGATGCAATAGAGGGACAAAAGGGTGACTGGGATACAAAAGAGTGACAGAGAAAGTATTGGTGTACAATAGAGTGACAGAGCGGAATTGGGATATAATAGAGGGTTGGGTTGGAAGGGGGATTGGGGTACTATAATGACATACAAAGGAGATCAGGGTATAGCAGAGATACAGAGGAGGGATTACATTACAATGGAGGGGCATAGAGGATTGGGGGTGCAACAAAAAGGTAAAGGTGGGATTGGGGTACAGTGGAGGAATGGGTGGTTGGTGTAAATACAGGGATAGAAGGGCTTATTGGAGTAAATAGATGGACACAGAGACTTCTTGGGGATTAGTTACAAGAGAGGGACAAAGGATTACATTGATGTACAAAAGAGAAGTAGAGGTGGGACTAGAGTATAACAGAGGGACAAGGAGATGGTTGGGAATCAGTTTGGAACTATGAAGACCCCTCTTTGAACAATGTCTGGTACAAGTGCTCAGGATTATATATTGCTTTCCAAATCTTAAAATAAGAACAACTGAATGAGAGATGGTGGGAACTGACACCATGGAGTAACATCAATGTTCTATAGAAGAGTTGAGATTCTCCTATCTTATTCAGACAATGGAAATTATGGTGGGAACTGACACCATGGATTAACATAAGTGTTCTGGAGAAGATATGATGGAAGAATAGATTTCCCCATCCTCTAGACAATGAAAGAAATTTATAATTTAAAGTAGCTTCTTGTAAACTGTCTCTCTATAGATGTTTTTACAGCCACCAAACCCAATCTAACCAGCAGTTTAAGCTGACATTGTGCACTAACATACCAGACTGTGAAGAATTCTTCCTGACACAACAGCCATTCCAGTTTTGTTTGTTCTGACTGCAACATATATATGTAATAAAAACATTCTCTAGGCCCAACAGACAGTCACCTTCTCTTCCCAACAGATCATTATTAGATATCGTTATTTAATCAGATGATGTAAAATATACTGTACAGTGACCTACAGCAGTGAATCATTTAATTATTTTGATGTTTGCCATGATTTACAGCACTGCCTTATGAAGCAGACCCAGTGATGTAAAAGCAGTGTACTACACCATTGCGCAGAAATCAGGTGTCATTTTTTAATGTAGGTTGGACAGTCAATGGACACATGTGATTGGCTCAATAGGCGAACATTAAAAATTTTCTTTTTGAAATTTTGCCAAAAAAGACCACACTCCATGTTCATTAACTCCTGTGTGCGATTTAATAATTCTGTAGAATGTTACTTCCTCACTTGTGAAACACAGGAGTTGATTTACTAAAGGCAACTATACTGTCTACTTTGCAAAGTGCAGTTACACTCTTCAAGTGCAGTTGCTCCAGAGCTTAGTAAATGAGGTAAAGCTTCATTTTGCGAAGAATATCCAATCACATGCAAGGAGAATTTAAAACACAGCATATTTGCTTGTACATGATTGGAAGATAGAAATCAGCAGCACTTCTGCTCATTTACTAAGGTCTGGAGCAACTGCACTTTGCAAAGTGCACAGTCTATTTTACGTTAGTAATTCAACCTTACATTGTCTGCTAGAGCTCTGAAGGGGTTAATGTCAAACCACTGAACATCTTTCCTGCTCTGCGCTATCCAGCTTCCTTGCTTGCTGCTGGGCTGTGGCACCCCAAACAGAGGCTGGTGCAATCTTCATTAAGCTAATGGGTTGTTAATTTGTTTGCAGATGGAGCCTCATTGCCTCCAAGGAGGGGGTAATAGACATGAGGATAATGGGATGAAAATTCTAGTGCAGTTTTTGCTGGAGAAGTTGGGGGGGTTAGACATCACTAAAAATGGCTCTGTGTGATGAGGACATGATCACCATTCTATATTTCACAATAAAACAAGTGTGCAGCAGGATTATGCTGAATACTGGACTTTGTAAATTGACCCTCCCTACCTGCTGTCCACTCACTTGCTATCTGTTTATCCAGCCTGGAAGATAAGGGCCACAAAATGCGACACCAATCCACCTCCTCTATATCCACAACACTGTACCATCTTCTCCATGCCCACTATACAGTACTAGCCTGGAAGAAGCTAACAATTTCACTTACACCAACACCAACACCTCCTCTGTATCCGCTATTATCTGCCTAGAACAGCCTGGAAGTGTCGCTTATACACCTACACCTCCTATCTGCTGTACTCTGTCAGAAAGAGAGAATAGGTATCTTTGTTAGTTGCTTCAGTTCCTTTGTTATAATGTTCACACTACCTAAACAACCTAAATTGGCACTGGGGATGGCCTGCATTAAATATTATCTAACATCAAGGCTGTGGTGCTCTTTGTAGGCTCCAAGGGTAGTTGTGGGGTTTAACATGAATCCAGTCTTCTTTTGTTTGGGCTGTGAAGTCTGGCCATGGGAAAAAAAGGATGGGCCCCCTGACCGTGGAGAAGAAAGGGGGGGCTATCTGGCTATAGAAATTAAAAGGTGCCCTCTTTGACCATGGAGAAGAGAGTGTGGACTATCTGGCTATGGAGAAGAGAGTGTGGGCTCCCAATTCTGTGGAAAAAAGAGGATGGGATCTCTAGCTGTGGAGAAGAGAAGGGGAGCTCCCTGGCTATGAAGAAGAAAGGGTGAGCCTTTTAATCATGGAGAAGAGAGGGTGGGCTCCCTGATCATCAATAAGAAAGTGTGGCCTCCCTGACCATGGAGATGGCAGGATGAGCTCCATGGCCATGGAGAAAGAGGGTGGGCTCCCTGGCCACTGAGAAAAGATATTGGGTTCCCTGGCCATTGAGAAAAGAAGATGGACTCTTTAGCCATGCAAAATAGAGTGTGGACTCCTTGGCCACAACTCCAGACTGCCCTGGAAGTCTGGAGTTTCTTAAGAGTAGTTGAGCTTGTTAAAGGGATAGCAACTTTGAGTGTCAGTGAAGGGAACAGATTGTGCTCATTGCACCCCTGTTTTAAAACATTTTTGTATATTTTTGCTTTCTGAACAAACAAAAGTGGGCTTGACAGCCATGAAATCAACAATGGTGCTCTTTTAGATAGGGAATACCAAATGCCTGGCAGGATGTTACAGTGATCAGTGTTGAGAGCAGATTGGATTGGCTAGAGATCAGCAGAAGACTGATCGAATGCTTCTTAGAAGAGATTGAATAACCACACTTGACTAAACAGACTTTTACACATTTGAAAGGATAACAACTGGATTGGGAGAAAACTAAATGGCCTGGATAGAAAAGACTGGATAGATTTTAGATGCTAAAGCATAATGTGGCAGCCTCTAGACCACACTGGATGACAATTGGAGCAGAGGGATGGAGAATAGACCATTCTGGACAGAGTTTAGGCCACACTGGATGGAAACTAGGCTACAGTGGATGAAGCTGGGCCAGTCATTACATTGGAGTAGACAAAACTTGGACCAGACTGGACAGAGATCAGACTAGACTGAGTGGAGATGGGACCAGACTGGCAAGAAATCAGTCTGGACTAGATGGAAATTACACACCAGACTAGGTAGAGATCAGAATAGAAATGATTGGTGGATCTGAACTGGACTGGTTGTGTCACAGACTGGGATCTTTAGCCACTGGAAGCCAAACAGTCCAGGTAAAGGCAAAGTGCCAAGCTGTGTGGAGACATAGGTGAGGGAGGTACCCAGGTGTCAAGGTCCTATCTTTTCCCTGAGGTTATGTTACTCCATGTGCCGGTGTCCATCTTGGATTCTGCTGTGCATGGTGGGAATCCTTTTATGCCTTCAGGTCTCTGTGGTCCATCCCCCAGAGGGGTGTGGCTGATGACATATAAGCCTGTGGCCCGCACATGTTCTTTGCACTTGTGTCGCTATTACTCTGTTCTGACTCTCGTGACTCTCCTGGTATCTGATTCGGCTTGTGACTCGACTATTCTTTGTATTCTCCTTTGATCTGACCCTCTGTTGCTGAACCCGGCTCATGACCTGTGATTCTCGTCTGCTGTCCTGTACTGTTTTGTCCTGTTGTTGTTGACCCGGCTTGTCTGACTACTCTTTTGTCTCTTCCACCAGCTACACGCCATTGGCGGCGGCCATTACCGCAGCTGAGGTGTCTCGGGGGCTGCGACCTGGTTCCTGGCTGCGTCAAGTCCATCCCCATCATCAGGGGCCCTGGTGAAGGGTAGCCTGGGACTTAGACTCCGCGCCCTGAGGGACTTCGGTCTGTGGGTGGTGGTTGTCGTCAGCCAGTGCGTTACATTGTTAGGCCTGCCTGTCTGTTCCTCGGCTCCTGCCCTGACACCAGGGCACAATACAGACACAGAGTTATACTGGTTACCCAGAGGTGGCATTGACACCAGAAGCTGTAGGGTTCCTGGGGACACAGGACTCTGGGAACACAGATAATGATCAGGAAATGCAAAAAGTCCCTGGTTGCTGAAGAGACACAAAGAGACACCAAATGCTCTGAAGACACAGAGAGTTGGTGACTTTGGGTGTCTACACGTATAAAGACGCTGTGAGCCTTAGGAAGGGTCGTAGAGCAGAATTTAAGTAGCTGCCTAATATTCATCAGAGCACCCTGCAAAGGGATGATGTACTTAAATGAACTAGATACTCTGGGTTCACTGGATGAGACATGGAAATGGACACAGGGAGAGCAGGAATGCTGAGGTCTCAGGGGTGCTCAGAGGTCACATGGTACACTGGAGTCACTGGAATGCACAAGAAAGCAAATCTCTGGGATGCAGGGGTCACTGAGGAGGCTACTGGGGAGCCAGAACACTGAAGTTACTGGAAGTACATAGGGGTCACAGAGGATGATTGGGTGTACAGTAATGTGGAGGCAGTCTCTAAAAAACACCAGGAGACACAAGGGCAGAGCAGCTAGTGCGGTGCTCGGCTGCTGAGCAACATATCCGCTAGCCCTTTATGCCACTTTTTGTAGTTAAATCTCAGAAAACACCAGCATACCAAAAGAAACATTTTAAAAATATTGTATACCTTTTAGATGTTTCTCAGGAAAAGGTGTTATTGGTGACAAGGATTGTTGAACAATGTTAGAGTGAGTCTGTCCTAAGAACACGATGAACTCCCTCTCATTAACATACAATACAAAAAGCCACGCTTCTAAACCTTAAAGCCAGCCATAGATGGATCGAATCTTGGCTGGTTCACCAGGGACCTGCTGAAATTTGCTCAATCTATGGGCAGGCTGGTTGTACTGAAGTCGATCCATCGATCAACTTCAGTACAACTAGCCTGGTGGATTTTTTGCATGCGATCACTGACAGTTGCTATAACTGCCAGCACTGATCACTGTGTTCTGTCGGCAGGGAAGGCCCCCTGCCAGAAGAACACAATAGCTCTGTGAGAGGGATTTCCCCATCAATACTGGCTGTGTTGATGGGGGAAGCACAGGTTACAGAAAAGAAAAACGCATCGCTTATGGCTTGCCTTAAACTTTTGTTTCAACAGACAGTGTTCAAATTTAGTCTCAACTGAAAATGAAGATCTGCCTGCACAGCACAGAGAGGGTAACTATGAAAAACATAGCTGCCCAGCCCCCTTATAAACAAAAAATCTAGTAGGATTTTACAGTGCTGGAGGTTCCAAGATAAAGCATCTAAAAAGGTAAACTGCATTTTTATAATATTTTTTAAGTTATGCTAAAAGAATGAGAATGTAACAAATATGAAGTAGGCGCTATCCCAATTTGGCTGCAAAAGTGGAGATACACTTTAAGATAATGGCTGGCTGCGGGTTGACTGTGGTGCTGGCAGAACCCAGTAGTTGATGACCATGCTCAGAGCACAAAACCTGCTACTAAAATGGGGCACAGGTGAGTGTGACAGGTTGCAGATTATATTGGACAGATTTTAGGGTGGAAATTGCCCAGACACTTTTCCCATCCCCTCCTTCAGACACTTGCTGTTCTATATCTGGACGCAGTTTTGATCTGAAACTGCCCATTACAGCAGAGATCCCCTGAATCTGTAGCAAGCACACTGTCTTGTCTAATGTAGCAGCCACAGAGCAAATACATTGCACTATAATGTATGCTTCAACTCTGAACACCAATCACTGCATACATGGTCAAAAACAAGATTTATTCATGATTCTGTGACTTGATAAGAAGAAATTATTAGCCATGCTTAAAATCATCATGCGAGAAAAAAAGTGATGTGCCTGTATCATTCATTTTATATATAGAGACCCAAGATATTACATAGCAGCAGCATCACCAATATCAGTTCTATGCAGTCCAACCATCCTGCTTCAATGACATTACTGGTGGCATTGTTCTTTTTTATTAGATTCCTCTCCTCAATTTGTTCTGTAACATATCCAGCATTGCTACAGACAATGGCAAGTTATCACCATGAAAAGAACAGGTGTGGGAGCAGCAGGGGCCACTGATGTGCCCCCTGCACCCCCTAGCCTGTCTGGCAGAGCTCAGCAATGTTAAGATTCCAGACACGGATAGAGAGATAATACAAACAGCTCCATTCCCAGTTCACTTCGTAGACAGCCTGTGGATGCCTCATTACCTGCGCTACTACTGGGCCCATCTAATAAAATTAAGTCACACTGGTAGGGGCTCTACACTTTAGGGGCCCCTTCTAGATCCCCTATTAGTACAGTGAATGAATAGACCAGCAGTTAGGTTGCTTATATAAGTCAGCATGCTTATATATTTCTCAAATTATTTAACAGATTTCCTTTTCAATAGCTTTATCGTTTTTTTAATAAAGACATTATTATCAAATGTTCCAAAGATTGAAGTTGCTTTGTATGCATGGTACAAATTTACAAGTGAATATATTTTGCAATTAATGGTTATTCATGCATTACAATTGTACATAACTTTTGAGTCTTTCTTTGTAACATTTTATATTGTCCATGATTTGTTGAACTTTTCTTCTCGTCAAGCATGTAAAAATAAAAATTTTCATTTTCTACCAAAATGTTACTCATTCAACAGATTTTCATTGTTCCCAAGTCCTATTTGTAACTGGATAGTGAAAAAAGTTCTAGCCGTCTGATCATTCTCAGAATATAATCATCCACATGTCATTTCCCCTCAAAACATGGTCACCCACAGACTGTTCCTCTCAGAATATGAAAACATACTGCCCATTCCTCCTCCGAACATGATCAAAGACAGACCATTCCTCCTCAGAACACGGCGACCCACAGACTATGCCTCCTTAAAACATGGTAACCTGCAGACTGTTCCTCTTCAAAACATGATGACCCACAGGCCAAAAATATGTTGACCAAAATATTATTTCTCTTCAGAACATGGTCACCAACAGATCATTCCTCCTTAAATCATGGTCTCCCACAGACCATTAATTTTTCACGCTTATCATTTCTCCCCAGGACACAGTAATCCACCAAATATAACTTTTTAGAACACCACCACCAACTGGGTCACTTCTTCCTCAGACCTTGGCTGCCTCCTACCACTTATTCCGAAAACAAGGTTCCTCTTCAGTAGGCAAAAAAGTAGCCTGCTAATCCCCAAAACAAAGACAGCCAGAAAATTATTCTTCTAGAGAGCAAGACCATGCATACTGGCTGTCCATAGTAAAACTATCCACTAACCATTCCTTAAAAGAACAAGCTCAGTTGCCTTCATTTATGTTCAAAGCAAGACTACCTGTTAACTGTTCCTCCCTATGGCTGCCCATTCCAAAGAATGAGGCCACACCCCTGCTGTTCCTTCCTTCAAAGAACCTATTACTTGACAATAAAAGGCAGTTTAACAACCCCCCTCTTAACAGGACAAGGATGTCCTCTGACCCCAGTACTGATGCTAATGACTGCAGAATTCTGCAGGTCAGATTGTGAGGTTGTAGAGGTGTAGGCAGTTTTTATTCTGTAGCAATGGGCAGAGCTTTACGTAAAGTATATTTTACTCCCCTCTGTTCTGATTCCTGGGACCGCAATGTATCACCGCATTAAGACGCACGCCATTAAACTCATCACTGCTGAAAAAATGAAGACCTTTAACACAAGAACTGCTTAATAAATGGCACTGAATTCCTCCATTAACCCCACAAAGCTGAAAAGTCGTCAGCAGCTCTTCTTCATTAACTCTACGGATGGATAAATCCATGGCAGTGAGAGGGCCTACATATTATGCTGCTCATTTAACCCATGCTGTGCCAAGGGGGATTTGTTGGGCTTAAATTATCACCATACTGTTGCTGATTCATTGAAGCTTGTGTGCTCAGCCCGTGCTGCAGAAAATTGTGAGCAATACTCAGCAGGGTCCCTCTTCTCTTAAAAGCTTAGACTGATGATGGAGGGGCAGTGAGACATCAGAACAGGTCAACCCTCGTTAGAAGCTAATGGAGCCATCGTGTAGGTCTGTCCTGGCCACCACGCTGAGCTCTCATGCCGAGAGCCACAGGGATCCAATAAGGAAAGCTACGTCTGCTGCTTCTTATTTGTGCCTTACTTATAAACACCCGAGAATTAAACATGAGCAATACTGAATAATGCATGAGCACAACTACAGCTTATTTGTGGCTTTACTTTTGCTTAATTTCCCTCCCTCAGTAATGTTCCTTTACCAAATATTAAACCCTTTCTCCTATCAACAACATGCTGTACTTTCTACCCCCCCCCCCCCCCCCTCCTAGTGACACTCTGCACTTCCTTCTTCCTCCTTTCAGTGACACTCTGCACTTCCTTCTTCCTCCTTTCAGTGACACTCTGCACTTCCTTCTTCCTTTTCTCAAGGACTCTGTACCTATTTCCTTCCTCCTCTCAGTGACTCTGTACTTCCTTCCTCCTCCCATCAGTGACACTCTGCATTTCCTTCTTCTTCTCAGTGACACTGTGCTTCATTCCTTCACCTATCGTGACACTATATACTTCCTTCCTTTTCTCAGTGACACTCTGTGCTTCATTTCTTCACCTATTGTGGCACTCTATACTTCCTTCCTTTTCTCAGTGGCACTCTGTGCTTCCTTCGTCTTCCTTTCAAAGACACTCTGTGCTTCCTTCTTCCTCCTCTCAGTGACACACTTGTGCTTCCAAAGGTTCTGTGTGTGTTTTTCTTCTGTTATGTACATGTTCTGGGGTTAGGTGTTTCAACTGTGTTAATATATGAAAGCCACTTGTTATGATGTAGGGTTATTTCACTGTGTCCTGGGTTGATCTGCTGGGCTGGTGGTTCCTGAGAAAAAATAAATAAGTGTTAAAGCTGCTGAACAGGTTTGCATGCACTTTTCAGGAAGGTTACCACTCCCTGTAGGTCATACTATATAAATAGGAGCTCACTAGTGCCCCGAGAAGGAGAGAGGGGGAAATACTGCCAAAATGTAGCTGTTGTGCTGTTGGTCAAAACCAGTGTTTCTCAACCTGTGGGCCGTGACCCCTTTGGGGGTTGAACGACCCTTTCACAGGGGTCCCCTAAGACCATCAGAAAACACATATTTCCAATGTGTAAAGAGCAGCTACTGTGTAGAAAGCAGCTGCTGTGTTGAAAGCAGCTACTCTGTTAAAAGCAGCTAATGTGTTGAAAGCAGCAGTATTGGAGGTAAAACAACACTCATGAATTATAATTACTGGGTAAATAATTTTATGGTTAGGGGTCACCACAACATGAGGAACTGTATTAAAGGGTCACGGCATTAGGAAGGTTGAGAACCACTGGTCTAAACCATCCCTTGGGAGGGAGCCCAGTGGGGTCTGGAACCTGTGGCCCTATGGACTTGTGTTACCTTTTGCTGGACCTAGTGTAAGGGTTATTGCTACCTCATGTGGATTACTGACAGTTATGGAATGTTGCATTGGAAAGGATTCTTTCTCTGGACTTGCTGCCTAGATCAGGTATGACTACTTATGGGGCACTTAGAGAACTTTGTACAGAAAATTTTGTGGAAGATGTCTTTGAGAACTGTTTTTTGTTACCTTAATCTACTTCAGTAAAAGATCTTTATTGTTCATCTAAATTGCCTGATCTGAGGTCTCTAAAGGGGTGCATATAAGATGTATCAAAAGAACAAGGAATACCACAGGGGACTGGGAATGTTAGAGAAGATTCCGTACAGAAAGCCTAATGAGTAGAGAGCTGTTTAGAGGAAGCTATAATGCCTTTAACAATGACTACCATGTTTGTGTCACTTGTTAAAGCAGCCAACCAGCCAGGAAACTGGTGACATGGCAGTATTGATGGATACTCTGGTAGAGAAGGGGTGTTGTGCTTGGCTCCTTCACTAGCAACTGGTTCCCCACATACTGGGAGCGACCACCTGGAACAGAGCACCCAGAGAACCAGCTTGGATTCATGGAGAGAGATGTAGAGGGGACCTTGGGAGGAGAACAAGCATGGAATTATGGAGAAGTGTTTTTCCTGTATCCATTTGTAACATACAGATTTGTCATTGGGAGTGAGGTGACAGGACTGCTGAGTTGGTGGAGACTGGTGCACGCTCCAGGGTACCAGCTCAGAAATGTTGCACACCTAGGTAGAGGTGTTCTCTAACAAAAGTTGTGCCTGAAGTGCATTGGTTTAATCAGTGGGAGAAGTTTGGTCACGGCTTAGAGAAAGTTAATTGTGCAAGTTTCCTGCTTGCATCTGGAGTACAACCCTAATGTTGATTTCACATTTGTGAGTGCAGTTCCATGGTGTCCCCGCTAGGGTGCCTTAAGCCCAGCCCACACTCTGTACTTCCTTCCTCCTCTCAGTGACACATTGTACTTCTTCCATTGTCCACTCGATGACACTTTGCAGTTCCTTCCTCCTCTTGGTGACAATTTCACCAGCAGGCGTACTTCCTTTTTTTCTCCTCTTTCTGTTGGTGACACTTCTGAAGAAATATAATAAGAATAAAGAATAACAAAAGTATAAGAAGTCCAAAAGTTAATATGTACAGTCAGGTCCATAAATATTGGGACATCGACACAATTCTAACCTTTTTGGCTCTATACACCACCACAATGGATTTGAAATGAAACAAACAAGATGTGCTTTAACTGCAGACTGTCAGCTTTAATTTGAGGGTATGTACATCCAAATCAGGTGAACGGTGTAGGAATTACAACAGTTTGCATATGTGCTTCCAACTTATTAAGGGACCAAAAGTAATGGGACAGAATAATAATCATAAATCAAACTTTCACTATTTAATACTTGGTTGCAAATCCTTTGCAGTCAATTACAGCCTGAAGTCTGGAACGCATAGACATCACTAGACACTGGGTTTCATCCCTGGTGATGCTCTGCCAGGCCTCTACTGCAACTGTCTTTGGTTCCTGCTTGTTCTTGGGGCATTTTCCCTTCAGTTTTGTCTTCAGCAAGTGACATGCATGCTCAATCGGATTCAGGTCAGGTGATTGACTTGGCCATTGCATAACATTCCACTTCTTTCCCTTAAAAAACTCTTTGGTTGCTTTTGCAGTATGCTTTGGGTCATTGTCCATTTGCACTGTGAAGCGGCGTCCAATGAGTTCTGAAGCATTTGGCTGAATATGAGCAGATAATATTGCCCGAAACACTTCAGAATTCATCCTGCTGCTTTTGTCAGCAGTCACATCATCAATAAATACAAGAGAAGCAGTTTCATTGGGAGCCATACATGCCCACGCCATGACAGTACCACCACCATGCTTCTCTGATGAGGTGGTATGCTTAGGATCATGAGCAGTTCCTTTCCTTCTCCATACTCTTCTCTTCCCATCACTCTGGTACAAGTTGATCTTGGTCTCATCTGTCCATAGGATGTTGTTCCAGAACTGTGAAGGCTTTTTTAGATGTCGTTTGGCAAACTCTAATCTGGCCTTCCTGTTTTTGAGGCTCACCAATGGTTTACATCTTGTGGTGAACCCTCTGTGTTCACTCTGGTGAAGTCTTCTCTTGATTGGTGACTTTGACACACATACACCTACCTCCTGGAGAGTGTTCTTGATCTGGCCAACTGTTGTGAAGGGTGTTTTCTTCACCAGGGAAAGAATTCTTTAGTCATCCACCACAGTTGTTTTCCGTGGTCTTCCGGGTCTTTTGATGTTGCTGAGCTCACCAGTGCGTTCCTTCTTTTTAAGAATGTTCCAAACAGTTGTTTTGGCCACGCCTAATGTTTTTGCTATCTCTCTGATGGGTTTGTTTTGTTTTTTCAGCCTAATGATGGCTTGCTTCACTGATAGTGACAGCTCTTTGGATCTCATCTTGAGAGTTGACAGCAACAGATTCCAAATGCAAATAGCACACTTGAAATGAACTCTGGACCTTTTATCTGCTCATTGTAATTGGGATAATGAGGGAATAACACACACCTGGCCATAGAACAGCTGAGAAGCCAATT
This sequence comes from Staurois parvus, assembly GCF_062004578.1. Taxonomy (NCBI): domain Eukaryota; kingdom Metazoa; phylum Chordata; class Amphibia; order Anura; family Ranidae; genus Staurois; species Staurois parvus. Next base: position 213,513 of record NW_028318739.1, on the reverse strand, counting down.
GTCCCATTACTTTTGGTCCATTAACAAGTGGGAGGCACATATCCAAACTGTTGTAATTCCTACACCGTTCACCTGATTTGGATGTACATACCCTCAAATTAAAGCTGACAGTCTGCAGTTAAAGCACATCTTGTTCGTTTCATTTCAAATCCATTGTGGTGGTGTATAGAGCCAAAAATGTTAGAATTGTGTTGATGTCCCAATATTTATGGACCTGACTGTATCTTCTGCTAGAGGCTAAGAAATGTCAATGTTGTGGGTGGGGCAGAGACACAAACTACTGCATTCTTTTCATATGTGTATAATGTGGTTTTGGGTTTATGTACCAGCACTGAGGTGGTAGAAGATGCATATGTCTCAGCACTGAGGCGGTATATTGCACACATTTATGTATGTCACATGCATTGCAGTATTTAGAGTAAAAATGCCTGATTCTACCACACGTCAGTGACTTTACATATAGATAAGAGGGATTAATGCTCACAAGGTTGCCTCCAATACTCCGTTGAATGCTATCACATTACAATTAGTAATTGAAGCTACACGTGGCATCGTATTAATGATGCTTATCAGGAGTCATTAATTAAACTCGGTATTAATGGAAGCTGAGCTGGAAGTGTAATGGGGCAAACTACAGAGTCTAATTAGCAGGATTTTGGCCTTGGCTGCGGGTAATATTCATTTGGTGGTGGTGATGGGATGATGTGGAAAGGAATAACCGGTTGGTAAGACAGATGCATATCAGGAAGACATATTGCGAACGCTGCCAGCACAGGATGAGAGGGAATAAAATAATGAATAATGACCCACAATGTACACCGAAGAAATGGGATACCGCAAGGCAGGCAGATAGGGGTTGCCTGGGTCAGAATATAGACAAGCCTGTACAGGGACTATGGGGACTATCTATGCAGGGACAGGTCTGTCCATTTTACTTTTCTCAACTGCTCCTTCTGCAGGTATGATTCTTAATATTTTGGGATTCCAAGACCATCAGCCAAGCACAATGGTAAAGGCAAACCTTTTTATTTTCATAAAAGCAGGCAAAGAAAACATCAGCTTATCTTCAGCGAACAAATATAGTCCATACATTGCTGACACAAAGAATAAAGGGTCGGCTCTCCGCCAGTCACACCTGTCCCCTATTAGGCTGTTTGAAAGTTCCTGTCTACCTCAGGGGTCCCAAAGAGGACACAGTTCACTAACCGTATCTCAGCCACAGGCTAGCCCACATTACTCACTCAGCTGTGTGTTTTGCTCTATTCCATCTCACAGACAGGTACTGGCTGATTCCTCTTCCTTTTCTGGACTCAGATGCAGATGGGTTAAACCTTTCAGAACCAAAGTCCCTATATTCATGATTTGAAGGTTCTCCAAACCTTGAATTCTGGGTCCAAAATGGGGACTTAACAATCCAGAGAGTACTGAAAATCAGTCCTCTCCACCGGACTACCCTGGATCCCCTCACCCTGCATGGACGAGAACCCAACAATGTCTTCAAATTATCCCTGTTAAAATGACTACAACCCAAACGGGGGAAATTTACCTGCTATCCAGGACCCATCCCTGGCATTCTGGACTCCTGATATGCAATCACCTCGTGATCTTATTATTTCCTGTGAATTTGTTTCTGTAGGAAAGAATACCATATTAGTGGAGAATCAGCCGCACACTAACCCATAGTTTCCACTGCACAACACTGGCCCCATACTATGATCAGCAGATTTACATTTGCTGCTTTATGCCAGAGATGTACCCAGAGAATGGGGAACTGGCCATATGTAAACAGACATATAGCTTATACAAGTTTAGGGATGGACGCTGGTCAACCAACCCCAGGAGTCCAATGTTGAGAAATGGCCTCAGCCACCGTACTGGCCATGTCCTCTGATGTGTTTTGCCCCACCCACTGGGGGGCTTGGTCACACCTCTGTGATCAAGCCCCCGGAGGGTGGGGTGAAACGTGTCAGAGGGCATGGCCAGTATGACAGCTGAGGCCATTCCTCAACATTGGACTCCTGGGGTCAGCTGAGCAGCGTCCATCCCTTAACTTGCATTGGCTGATGCTGGAATCATTTGGACTCATGCTCCCATCTTTTCATCTGCCGGAGGGGTGATCTTTTTCCTTCCATCCAGAGCTTGGAGTGGCACCATAAGGTATACTTTTCATCAGACATATAGTTTAGATGTGCCACGTATGAGATAACACCCAGAGGGTTCCACCAGAAATCCCAAACCAGAATATGGCAATCAACCGTGTACATTAAAAATGTATTCTAAGCTGTAAATATCGGACCACTTCCACCCAATGTGATATCTCTGCACTGCACCCTGCACTTTCCCTGCTATGACATCACTGGTGTCACTTTTAACAAACCCTGCTGTGATATTTTTGCTTCCACTCTTCCCATACCTTCTTTTTACAAAAGCGATCAGGCTTTTTGGTTAGTGGTGAGTTCTCGGAATTGTAATATCTGCTAGACATACATAAAGTCACTGGAAGGGGAACATGGATCCCTTCACAGGTACCAGGAGGGGGCCCAGTGTTTCTTTTCCCCTTTGAAGACATTGACGACATTTCTGCTGCTCTCTGGGTGGTGAACATATGAGCAGAATCCTTTCAGACTCCCCTATGACTCTCCTGTCTGTGTGTCCCGGCTCAGTCTCCCTTCCACCATATGCCAGGCAGTGTAAGATCGGGCACAGCTGTCATGTCTGCATGAATCATTTACACAACACCTCCATCTTTGCACCAGTCATGCACATCAGGCGGACAGTTCCTGGAGTAGAAGATAATCAGTTGGGACACAAAAAGCACAAGCAGCTTCTCCCTGGGCATCACACACCAAATACCTACCATATATCTGGCACTGGTACAGAGTGCACAACCCCCCTGACAGAAATGCAGGGGTGCCAATATATTTGGCCATGACTGTATACATCTGTGTATAGGAATGGAGGTGATAGTGATATAAGAGGGGTAGACCTGTATATAATAGTTTGTGACTGTGGTGGGACATTCCAGCGTAAGCTCACTTGGTGCAAAGAAATGTGACTGGCATAGTGTCCCTTGTAGAGTACTGTGGAATATGTCAGAGCTATGAAAATATATATTTAGAGTATGTGACTATAGTGGGACATTAGAATGTAAGCTCCTATGCTACAGAGACTGGTGTGACTGGCTCAGTGTTCTCTGTATAGCGATATGGAATGTGTCAGATCTATATAAATGTATAATAACTGTGTGGATGAGGTGGGACATTAGAGTGTAAGCTCATCTGGTGCAGAAACTGGTGGGAATGTCTCAGTGATCTCTCTACAGCACTATGAAATATGTCAGAGCTACGTAAATGTATCATAGTAATAGTGGTTGACTTTGATGGGGTTATAGCAACAACTATGTGGCTAAGGTGGGACATTAGAGTGTAAGTGTCTCTGGTGCAGAAGCTGATATGAATGATTGTTTTCTGTGTATAGCTATAGAATATGTCAGAGGTATGTAAATATATAACAATAATACTGTGTGATAATGGTGGGACATTTTTGTTTATTAAAAATCTTACAAACAACATAATAGAAAAAACATATTTACATATAAACAGAATACATAAAATAAATATATATAATTAAACAAAAAGAGCTTACTTCAGCATAGAAAACAGGAAACGGCTTTTTTTGCCGGGAAAAACAAACAGAACCAATCATATTTTACTATTATTATCATCTTTATAATGTATCTCTGCAAACATTACCATCACCTAAACACTCCCTTTAAGAAACAATTAAACATTGACCCCATGCATGCAGCCTTTTTTTTTAAAAATCTGATCTTAGAAAAATCTAAGGGACGTGAAATGACAGAAAGAGAAGCCAAGCCCCCAGAGACTAACAGACAGCAGCTACGGGACCTGACATTCCTCCTCGCCTTTGTCCAGGGTCTCAGCCCCCACCTGTCCTTCTTAAGACCCCGAATCTTCATAGCCTCACCCAGAATGTTGTTCACCACCACCTCGACAGAAAGGACTTTTTTGCGAATGGAAACCTTACACCGTGCATTCCACATGTAGTAATGAACTACTAAGCTAACTAGAAAAAGTCTTGGTGAGTTTGAAAGGCACCATAAGACCATTCCGTGTAACTCAAGCGGGAAAGGAAAGGGATACCCAGAGCCCCACCCACCCGCTTGTAGACTTCTATATTCAAGGCGCACTCTTGGACAACCACGGTTCTCCGCAGAGCGATGCTTCAGGTTGCCCTTCACATAGAGTCTGCTGTGGAATGAGAGCCAGGCCAAATCCCAAAACTTTAAAGGGATTCTCTCCAGATTCATCAAACATAGACCCTCCCTCATAACCTGGCCTGGGCAATCCCTCAAGGCTAATGGCTCGCTAAAGGCAGATTCAACAACCCTCCTCTCCAGGGCCTTCTTAGGAAGAGACTTCATTTCTTCTGCCGTCATTCACCATTGCTGAAGCATTTTCAGGCATGGGGCAACATAAGCTGGGAGCTTACCATGTTGGACCCTCAGGCTTTTCACTGGCCCACCATTCTACCATCTCTGCAGAAAAGGCCTAAATCAGGACTGAAAAATATCAACCCACCCAGGCGGTTCCTCTGCCAGCATGCTACCAAAATTATGTTTCACAAACATCAGAGAAAAGAAAACCACTGGGCTGACCAAACCTAGGCTACCCATCTGCCTGGGAAGGTAGGTTACAGACCTCTTAATGAGGTTCAGTCTGTTCCCCCCCAACAGCTGGAAGAAACAACTGTAGATCTTCACATAGAGAGAGACTGGCAGAACACAGACAAAGCTGACATACAGAAATACTGGGATCAGGTAAGCTTTTAACAGGTCAATCTTTTCCCTGTAAGAACGTTTCCAATCCTTCCAGCTGGCAACCTTGGCATTGGCATCTTGTAGCCTGCTTACCCAATTTGCAAGGCAGTAATCACCGGGACCGAATATGATGCCTAAAACTTTAATTTCCTGCCAGGGCTCTGGGAAAGCATCCAGAAGAGTAAAGCCTTCACCTTCCTCTCCCATCCAGAAAACCTCACTCTTATCCTGATTAATCTTTGAGCCAGATACCTCAGCATACTGTTCCATCACCGAGAGCACCTCCTCTGCCTTCTGCGTCCCAGAGATGAAAACATACATGTAATCAGCATAAGCCATGACACTCAAAGGAGGCTCCCCAGGAATGCCCAAAGGAACTCCACACAACGGTTCGCTCTCTAACCTCCGAATGAAGGGATTGATTGCGAACGCATATAGCAGAGGACTCAAAGGACACCCCTGACACACACCTGAACCAACCCCAAAGGGTCGTCCAATCCAACCATTTACAAGCATGAAGCTTTCATCCCCTCTGTATAAAGTCTTTAGCCAATTGATAAAGCCCCCCTCCAGGCCATACTTGCCAAGAAGCAGCCATAGGTACTCATGATTGACCTGATTAAAAGCTTTGGCCTGATCCAATGCCTGCAAGAACTTTCCCCAGCCTGCAGCCCTGCACTGCTCCAGGGGCTCCCAGACAGCTAACACCGCTGAAAAAGTGCTTCTACCCTGAACCGAACAGTGCTGATGGCGAGAAAGTAAATTGCCCGCAACAGACGATAAATGCCACAAAAGTATCTTTGCCAGTGTCTTCCTACCAGCATTGAGAAGGCTATTGGGCCGCCAATTCTCAATTTTCGAAAGAATCCTTACCCTTTGACAGAAGAATCACTGCAGATTGCCGCATGGAGGGAGAGAGCGAACCCTCTCTCAGATAGCCATTTAAAACCTCCACCAAATATGGGGCCAGAGTAACCTTAAAGTGCTTATAAAACTCGGCTGTCAATCCGTCTGGCCCAGGCGACTTCTTCATGGCAAGCTGATCAATAGCTTTAACCACCTCATCTGCCGTGATGTCTTCTGTCAAACTCACAGGAGAACTGCCATTTCCCAGTCCTGGAGTAGAGTCCAGAAAACCCAACATGCTCGCCCAATCAAGGTCCCTCATACCCAGGAGTTCAGCATAATATGACCTGGAGGTTTCCAGGATCCCCGACTTGGACTTTGTCAGGGAACCCGTACTGTCAACCAGGCCTACAACTGACTTAACTGCTCTACCCTTTTGCAATTCTGGTAAGGGTCGGGCGAGTAATATTTCCCATAATCCCTTTCCAGACCAAAGAGGCATGCCTGTCATATTGATACTTCCTGAGCAAGAGTTTAACCTCAGAGATCGGCCCCGGATCTGCATTATGCGAGAAACGCCTATTGAGCTTCCTCCGCAGATGCTGGTAGGTGACATACTTATCAAGCTGTTTATTTCTTCCTATGGCCTTGAAAAACCCAATGATCCTTCATTTGTAACCTCCCTCCACTCTGACTTACTGCTGCAAAAGTCCATGATTGATACCTGTGCCTGAAAAAAAATCCTCAAAGGATTGACTCACCTTCTCATTGTCCAGGAGGAGCCGAATTCAGCTTCCAGGTACCCCTCCCCCTAGGTGGTGTATCCGGGCCACTCAGAGTCACAGACAGAATGCAGTGATTGGAAAACTCCACCACTTGACACACTGGTGCCGAGAAGGAGGAGTTCCACTTTAAAAAAAAAAACCCTATCTATTCTACTCCGACTAGCACCTCGCTGAAAAGTGAATCCCGTGTCATCTGGGCAATGAATGTGCACATCAACCTGACCTGCCTCTCTAGCTATTTTGTTTAAACAAAGCCATCACAGTCCAGCATGGCTTCGGTACCTTTCCTGTCCTTAGTCCTAGTTACGGTGTTAAAATCACCACCGAAGACAACTTGCTGGGCTGTAAAAAGAAAAGGCTTGATCTTCATGAAGAGGCATTTCCTGTCCCATTTTGTCTGGGGCCCATAGATGTTAATCAGGTGCAGGTCCAGCCCCCCTATGGAGACATCTAAGACCATGCATTTCCCCATTTCTACCTCAATAATCTGCCGACAGGTTACCATGCCGGAATAAAGTACTGTAACTCCAGTGTAAGGCTCGGCCGCAAGAGACCAGAAGGAGGGGCCACGCCTCCACTCCTTCACCATATGAATATCTGCCAAACCGGACAACCTGGTCTCTTGCAAAAAGAAAATATATCAGCAACAAACCTGCTGAGCAAAAATAAGGCCATGTTACGAGCACTTACTGATTTTATGCTGGTGACATTAATGGTCGCCACCTTCAAAGGAGTAGGAACCGCCATCAGGATGATTGATGCACACGTTTCTTAGCCTGCTTACCCCCCTCCCTACTTGGAGACCCTACACACTTCAGTGGTACATTAGAGTGTAAGCTCCTCTAATACAGAGACTCAGTTTTCTCTCTACAGCACTATGAAATATCACAGCTCTATATAAATGTAAAATAATAATAGCAGTTGTGGTGGAGATACCTGAGTGTAAGCTCCTCTGGTGTGGAGACTTTTCTACTCCCTGTACATCTCTGTGGAATATGTAAATATAAAAAAAATACAAAGAATAACCATGATCCATAGATCTGGATATAATGGATGGGATCTTCATGTACGTACGTGTCATACTCCGATAATTCCCAATACGGTTTACTAGTTCTTTGAGCTGCTTCTAAATTGCTTTTACACACATTTTGACTTTGTGAAACTCAGACAAAAGCCTCTGTACATGAGCCTTAATTCTCTAGAAACCATTCCATATTACACTCTGCCCCCAGTGATTGCTCTGTGTTTAGGGCAGAGTGGGGACACTTCTCATCTCAGCACCATGGACAGATCCCACAACTGGGCTCATTCTAGTAATAGTGTCCTCCAGCTCCTGGTGATCTACTGCCACCTTCTGGATGTAGTCAACACTTCACCCCCTTTCACTAGGTGTATTTATATAGAAGATATGACTGTGGCAGTCAGGGTTCTCTCTGTGTGCTGTGACTGTGGGCTCTATAAGTCCCCCTCACACTTGATACTTTTTGTACCCCCCTCCCTCCCAAAGTGGACTTTACCAAATGATATCCACTGATCCCTCCATATCTCTTGGCTTCTTCACTATATCAGTGCAAAGTGCAAGAACCCAAAGTATTCCTAAGTTTGACTTTAGTACGATGTAATTTGGTTGCTGTTGGTAACTTCCCTTAGAGTACAAATTATATTTTTGTTCATTAATTCATAGCTGTGAATGAAACAATTGTAACCTTCCATAGAATGATGAAGAAGTATCCATCACCTCTATTTGCATTCCTCATGAGTCACAAGTTGCCTCCAGGGAGGTGGCTGTTGTCACCCAGATTGTATCACTTATAATTCTGCATAATGTCAGACATCGGGCAAAGCAGGCGGCTCCATTCTGAAATATCAGATCTGGCATTCAAGATCACCAGCATGACCCAACACGGCTATCGGACAAAAGCAGAAGGTTTAGATCTACTAGGTCTATCTTTGAAAATATCTATTGGAACAATTGTGTTAAATTATTTGTACTGTTATACTAAAGGCAGTCAGAACCAAAGGGGAAAAAGAAAGAGAATCTGACTGGCTGGATAAAACAGACTATAACAATTCCTCAGATTTTCCTACAAGGGTGACTGATCAGTATAGAAAAACTCCTATGTGCTTTACACCTGAACTCTGGGTACCAAGACTCTCATTTAAATGCTGTATGGTGCACAGTTGCCAAAAAAATCCACTTTGGGTGCACCAAATGCTAGATATTAAAAGTAGCAGCGACATCATCTCTGTACTGTATATGACTTGTGCAGAGAGCAGAGCTGTGGGAGGGGCCTGGCAGCAAAACCTGCTACAAACTGTTAGCAGAAACCTACAGAAGGGGCGGAGACAAGACCAGTCACCATACATAAAGAGAGAGAGCAGCAGTGACCGGTCTTCATTATTATTAGGAAGCTCCTACACAATTGCACAGATCTGAAAGAGATATGTAAAGTACACTAGGACTCAATAAAGAATATACACAGCTTTTCTATTTAGATAATATTTGCTTATACCTGAGTTCAGCTTTAAATCAGAAATTGTATGTATTGTAGGAGACTACATGCCTAAAAAATACTACCCACACCTAATGTGAGGTTTTCTTGACATGTTCCCTGATATTTGTCTGTTCCTGGACTGGCCTGACTGGCTCCTGAATGCCTGAACCATTAATGACTAGCAATAAACTACTATACAGATGAAACTAATGGGTCACTATAGTATAAAGTACTCAAGTAACATATAGTATGGATTAATCACACATGATTGCATGATGCTCCAAATGTGTGAATATAATGACAAGTACATGCTACATGTGTAAAAGGGTCCTATCCCTGGAGTGATCCTTTGCTGTTCTTCACCATTAATAGAAGTTTATTCAGTTGGTTGTACTACCAAAACCCACCCATGTTCTTCCGCTTATATACTGTTCACCTAGGGAGTATATCACCAAAACTAAAATTCCTATCACAGGGGATGCCTACAATCTGCCTTGTATCTTAGTGCAGATGTCTAAGAAGTCAATCTCACAAGCCGGACATTACATTTTTGGCGGCTTTTCCTACATCAGAGGGGTCAGGGAGGAACTTTTTCCAGTCAGAGCAAATTGTTCACTGCTTTATTAGGGTCTTTTTTGCCTTCCTCTGGGTCATCAGCTTTAATTATAGGATTCTGTATACACAGGTTTTCTATTTATTTATTCATTATTTTGTTTGAACTTAGAAGTTCAGGAATTAAAAAATAAAACAAGTAAACATTTATAGTCACCTAGGTGGATGTAGAATAGTTCTGATGCTGCATCTGCCCCCCATCAGCCCCATTCACATCTGCCGTTTTGGGATCTCTGTCGGAATCTTCTGCCCACGACCTCAAATCACACTGTAACAGTGGGAAAATACACCATGCGTGTTTGGGGGCCATACAGTGTTAATGGCACCTAAACGCGCTTCAGGTTGTGGCAGGATTTACCGGGCAACAATCACAGCAGAACTGCACTACATTATGAAACTGAATGGCACCTGAACACTTTTGGTGTGTTTTGCCACTATTGCAGTGCAATTTGGGATTGCGGGCGGAATCACAGTGATTCTGCCTAAGATCCCATAACGCCAGATGTGAACAGGGCTTAAGACCGAGTACCAAGCAGTCAAAGATGGCTGATCGCTTGGTTCTTGATCTTCAGTGAGCAGAGAGCAGTGACTGTCAGTTACAGACTCTCTGCTCTGCCCCTCTGATGTTCAGTGGAGTGCTGGGATGTGGAGGGGAGGGAGCGGCTGGCTCAGGGTCTCAGTGGTACGCTAAGAAGCTGAGCCTGGTGTTGGTCATGAATCTGGGTGGATCCCTCCAGAGTCTGGACTAGCTCAGTGATGTCAGCCAACAGAGGAGTTTAGCCTGACATCAGCTGAACACAAGTCACAGGAATGCACAACTAAATGAACTTCATGTGACCCACAGGAAAGGAGCTTTGGCCATACTTTTCCTTTAAAGGACGTGCGTCTTTTCTTCTATATGACTATAGGACTCTGCTCTCCCCCAAGGCCCACATGAGCTTTGGGGGTTCTGCTGCTAATGTGAATTTGTTGCATTCAGTCCTATATAGAACCTCCAAGGATGGTGTGTAAGAAGGCAGCAAAGGGTGTAATGTGGTTTGCGACCAGCAGATGGTAGCAAATCATCAGAAATACTGATGATCATCCAGAGAAGAAGAGCAGAGTCTTTCATTTTATAAAGCATTTTCATGTAAGCCAGTCTGATCTGTGAAGAATTATACAATTAAGGAATCATGATTTCTGCGATTATTTTCAGACTGGACAATCTTTATTTAAAATAATGTGCAATTCACCTGCTGTGTGAACTGACAGCTGTGAGTCTTCTGTCTGTCCTCAACCGCTCCGAAGCACCTCATATGTCTTCACATGGCACCATTCCATCATACATAGTTCCTGGAGGCCATCATTCCATTATACATAGTTATATAGGGATGCTGTTCTGATATTTTATTTATTTACGCCACCCTGGTACCATGCAATCACTGTGACCAATCACAGAGTTCACATGTCCAGTAGTAAATATGGCTGCTATTCATAGGGCCATTAAGAACCACTTTGATTGGTTACAGTGAACACATGGTACAGGGCCAAGCACTGCCTCCTTGTATGATGGATAGCTGTAGCCATTTACAGCTATCACAATAGTTCTTAATGGCTGCATGAATGCAGGTGAGAACTGTCAGAAACAAGTGTTTATATAGCCATCAGCTGCCCACAAGGTTTAGGAGTGTGTCTATGGGAATGTTTGACCATCCGACCATTCTTCCAGAAGCGCATTTGTGAGGTCATGCACTGATGTCGGACGGATGAGAAGGCCTGGCCCACAGTCTCTGCTCTAATTCATCCCAAAGGTGTTTTATCGGGTCTAGGTCAGGACTCGGTGCAGGCCAGTCAAGTTCCTCCACACCAAACTCACTCATCCATGTCTATATGGGCTTTTCTTTGTGCACTGGTGCGCTGTCATGTTTTGTTTTTTTTTCTTTTTTTTTTTCAAAAATTTAAGTGGTTTTTGGTTTGTTTAGCAAAAAATAAAAAACCCAGAGATGATTAAATACAACCAAAAGACAGCTCTATCTGTCTCAAAAAAAATGATAAAAATTTCATCATATGGGTACAGTGTTGCATGACAGCTCAATTGTCATTCAAAGTGCTACAGCACTGAAAGCTGAAAATTGGCCTGGTGTCAAGGTCCTACCTTTTTCCTGAGGTTATGTTACTCCATGTGCTGGCGTCCATCTTGGATTCTGCTGTGCATGATGGGAATCCTTTTATGCCTTCAGGTCTCTGAGGTCCATCCCCCAGAGGGGTGTGGCTGATGACATATAAGCCTGTGGTCCACACATGCTCTTTGAACTTGTGTCTTTGTGTTGCTATTACTCTGTTCTGACTCTCGTGACTATCCTGGTATCTGATTCGGCTTGTGACTCGACTATTCTTTGTATTCTGCTTTGATCTGACCCTCTGTTGCTGAACCCGGCTCGTGACCTGTGATTCTCGTCTGCTGTCCTGTACTGTTTTGTCCTGTTGTTGTTGACCCGGCCTGTCTGACTACTCTTTTGTCTCTTCCACCAGCTACACGCCATTGGCGGCAGCCATTACCGCAGCTGAGGTGTCTCGGGGGCCGCGACCTGGTTCCTGGCTGTCAAGTCCATCCCCACCATCAGGGGCCCTGGTGAAGGGCAGCCTGGGACTTAGACTCCGCGCCCTGAGGGACTTCGGTCTGTGGGTGGTGGTTGTCGTCAGCCAGTGCGTTACACTGTTAGGCCTGCCTGTCCGTTCCTCGGCCCCTGCCCTGACACCTGGGCAGGAAAGGGGTATAAGTGCCCTGTAGGCGAGTGGTTAAGATTCTGAGGCCACATGGAAAAAGGTGTTCTGGTCAGATAAGACTAAAATTGAATTCTTTGGCCTCAACAAAAAACGATATGTCTGGTGCAAATCCAATACAGCTCACCCTCCAGATAACACCATTCCTACAGTAAAGCATGGTGGTGGTAATATCCTGTTATGGGGGGTTTCTCTGCAGCAGGGACTGGAGCACTTGTCAGGATAGAAGGAAAAATGGGTGGGGCAAAATAATGTCAAGTTCTTGAGGAAAATCTGCTGCCAGATAGTTGTGAATGGGAAGGTGGTTTACCTTACAACATGACAATGACCCAAAGCATGCAGCAAAAATGAGCACACCGTGGTTGGAGGAGAAAAAGGTGAATGTCCTTGCATGGCCTAGTCAGAGCCCAGACTTAAACCGCATTGAAAATCTGTGGAATGACTTGAAGACTGCAGTCCACATATGGTCACCATCAAATTTACCTGAATTTGAGCAGTTCTACAAAAAAAAGCAGACAAATTTTGCAAAGTTAGTAGAGACACATCTCAAGACATTAAAGACTGAAACGTGGTTCAGCATAATACTAATACAAGGGGGTGATCCTTTTTGCAACTTAGTGATTCTTTTTTTTCTGACATGTTAGTGATATATCTGTCACTTGGCTGTTATAAGTTGCACTGAGTAAATACAGCTGGATAAAACAAAAACTGTGTCTGTCTTCATTTCAGGCTGCAAAGCAACAAAATGTGATTATTTTAAAGGGGGTGATTCTTTTTCATACCCACTGTAAGGAATACCACTCATAGGTATACACAGTATTCATCAAGTCTCTGTATATTCTAACCTTTCATGGTTAATCCAGCTTTAAAGGCTAAATTCACATTTTTTTTCACATTCACAAAATATTTACCAATATATCATTAATATACTTCTGTTGCAGAAAAGTTACTAGCACGATCTTTGTAGAAAATTTACATTTACCAAAACTATACAACAGGAAGATACAGCTATCTATCCAATCACTCAGGCAGGCCCTTGCACGACATATTTAATGGTAATGCTAAAGGAGATTGTATAGTGTATGGTGAGCTTTACAGACCTTTCCTGTTTTCAGTACTACAGCCTGCATGTGAGTACAGCAGTGGCTGGGAGCAATTTTCTGGAGAACAGGAGCAGGGTGTGTGCTAATGAGGTCAGGGGCATCCCTAGGGTTGGTGTCACCCTGTGCAATAACACTTGGTGACACCCCCTCTGACGATCCCCGCAGACAGAATGGATTAGATCTATGGATTGAGCATAATGGATCGAACTCCGATTCTTTATGCTCCCCAAACCACAGATCCGATCCATCCTGCGGGGATCGTCTGCTTTCTTTACCACTTACCTTTTCATAGAGCGGGTCTGGTGTCACCCCGTATAGGTTGAATGCCGATGATCCCCGCAGGATGGATCGGATCTGTGGATTGAGCATAATGGATTGGAGTTCAATTCATTATGCTTCCCAATCCGCGGATCCGATCCATCCTGCGGGGATCGTCGGCATGCATCCTATATGGGGTGACACCGGACCCGCTCCATGAAAAGGTAAGTGGTAAAGAAAGCCGATGATCCCTGCAGGATGGATCGGATCCATCCTGCGAGGATCGTCAGCTTGCTTTACAACTTACCTTTACGCGGAGCGGGTCCGGTGTCATCCCGTGCGGTAGGTGTCACACGGTGCGGCGCGCACTCCCCGCACCTGCCTCGGGATGCCACTGGTGACAGGGCCAGGGATAAGGGGGTACCACCAGTCCTCCTGTACGGGGCCCAGGTCAGCAGGGGGGCCCAAGCAGCTGGGTGAATTGGATGTGGGCAGGGAGATTGATCAGCAATTACTGGAACCAATCCCCTGTATGACTTTCTGCAGCAGCTGAAAGCTGGCTTCTCCTCTCCCTCCCTGGCTTCCAGCTGCTGCAGAGAGAACCATACAGGGAAGGTTACAGTAATTGCCCATCACCCCCCCCTGTACGCCATACATTTACCCCTGCTGCCCCCAACCCTGCAATGTTGCCGGCTTCCCTCCTCTCCCTCCCACCGGCAGCTGCAAGCATACAAAAGGATCCTTCAGGATGGAGACTGGGGGAAGGGTCTGGTAAATATGTCACATTTACTAACCTCTTCCTTTCCTGAATGAACACAATGAGTAATTGGTACCAATCAATCACTGTGTCCATTCATAATTGAAGCATAGTAAACAGTTTTTTTGTGGGAATTGGGGGGGTTGTCAGGTTGGCTGTATGGGGCTTCGTGGTTTCTAACAGCAGCCCTGGCTGGTGAATTTCTTCCTGTGTCTTAAGAGTGTTCACGTCCTAAATCTACAGTGGGGATCGAAAGTTTGGGCACCCCAGCTAAAAATGTGTATTAATGTGCATAAAGAAGCCAAGGAAAGATGGAAAAATCTCCAAAAGGCATCAAATTACAGATTAGACATTCTTATAATATGTCAACAAAAGTTAGATTTTATTTCCACCATTTATACTTTCAAAATAACAGAAAACAAAAAAATGGTGTCTGCAAAAGTTTGGGCACCCTGCAGAGTAATATCTTGTACTGCCCCCTTTGGCAAGTATCACAGCTTGTAAACGCTTTTTGTAGCCAGCCAAGAGTCTTTCAATTCTTGTTTGAGGTATCTTTGCCCATTCTTCCTTACAAAAGTCTTCCAGTTCTTTGAGATTTCTGGGCTGTCTGTCACGCGCTGCTCTTTTAAGGTCTATCCATAGATTTTCAATTATGTTGAGGTCAGGAGATTGTGAAGGCCATGGCAAAACCTTCAGTTTACGCCTCTTGATGTAATCCCCCGTGGATTTCGAGGTGTGTTTAGGATCATTATCCATTTGTAGAAGCCATCGTCTCTTTAACTTCAGCTTTTTCACAGATGGCATCAAGTTACCATCCAAAATTTGCTGAAATTTTATTGAATCCATTTTTCCTTCTACTCGTGAGATGTTCCCTGTGCCACTGGCTGCAACACAACCCCAAAGCATGATTGATCCAACCCCATGCTTAACAGTTGGACAGAGGTTCTTTTCATTAAATTCTGTGCCCCTTCTTCTCCAAACGTACCTTTGCTCATTCCGGCCAAAAAGTTCAATTTTAACCTCATCGGTCCACAGAACTTGTTTCCAAAATGCATCAGGCTTGTCTATATGTTCATTTGCAAAGTTCAAACGATGATTTTTGTGGTGAGGATGTAGAAGAGGTTTTCTTCTGATGACTCTTCCATGAAGACCATATTTGTACAAGTATCTCTTTATAGTGGAATAGTGTACCACAACTCCAGTGTCTGCCAGATCTTTCTGGAGGGATTGTGCAGTCAAACGTGGGTTTTGAATTGTTTTTCTCACAATCCTGCGAGCTGTTCTGTCTGATATTTTTCTTGGTCTTCCAGATCTTGCTTTAACTTCCACTGTTCCTGATGACTGCCATTTCTTAATTACATTCTGAACAGAGGATATTGACATCTGAAAACGCTTTGCTATCTTCTTATAGCCTTCTCCAGCTTTGTGAGCGTCAACTATTTTCAGTTTCAGTTTTCTAGACAACTGCTTAGAAGAACCCATGGTGCTGATTGTTGGGGCAAGCTCAGATGAGTCTGGGCATTTAAAACCTTTGAGATTGACATCATCTGGTCTTCCCAGGTGATGATTGAGAACAATCCATGACACTGGCAGGTCTCAGCTTTGCAAAGGGGGCAGTGCATGCTATAAATTCTGCAGGGTGTCCAAACTTTTGCAGACACCATTTTTTTGTTTTCTGTTATTTTGAAAGTGTAAATGATGGAAATAAAATCTAACTTTTGTTGACATATTATAAGAATGTCTAATCTGTAATTTGATGCATTTTGGAGATTTTTCCATCTTTCCTTGGCTTCTTTATGCACATTAATACAAATTTTTAGCTGGGGTGCCCAAACTTTCGATCCCCACTGTACATACCAGGAAGTCATTAACTTTTCTATGGAGCAAGCTGGAGCTGGACAGGTAAGGCTGTTCTAAAACACTAAGAAAGCTTTATATTTTCAGCAACAGAGGTACATTAATGGTATATTGGTACATAGTGGAGCTGGAATTAAAAAAAGAAAAGAAGTGAACTTAGCCTTTAAAATCTAAGTATAGTTCTATTAAATACAGTAATGTCATTGCTTTGTTGCTTACTGCTTCACCCCTTCTTCTTTGTATTGTATTTCACTAGATATTCACTCTGTTACAGAGTATAATAGATGAATTCTTTATAGACTATTGGTCTATTATAAAAGGAACAAATGTCACTGCATTCACAACTATAAACCGCTAATAAAATATATATATATATATTTGTACAATTCAAAAAGTTCATAATGTGTGTGAATCAGTGACAAAGTTCCACCAAATTCATTAGATTATTTAAATCAGTTCATATTGCAATAAGTACTTCAAACATCCTCCACACATGTCCATACATCTAAATATTAAATTATTTCATCCACCAGTGCATAGTGTCACAGTGCTGTGCAAAAGAGTGAATTATAATCTTTGCAGTGCACAAAAAAAAAAATAAGTCTGTGACCTCCACCTTGGGAAATGTCTACTCACCAACAGATCCCAGGACAACACAATACAAATCAATGTACAGTTATGATGTTCTAGTAAGCATGTAGAAAGTCAATCTCCTGCAACAAGTGTTCTCCTAGATCAGGGGTCTCCAAACGTTCTAAATAAAGGGCCTGTTTTCTGTTCTTTAGACTATAGCAGGCTGGATTGTGGCCATTGGCAATATAAATTGTCCTGGCATCGGTGGGAGTAAACCATACATCTTTGGAATCAGGGGAAGGAATAGTGCCTCATCGTTTGTGTCAGTGGGAGAAATAGTGCCCCATAGTTGATTTTAATGAGAGAACTGGTGCCCCATTGTTGATGTCAGTAGCAGGAATTATGGCCCATTGTTGGTGTCAGTGGAAGGAATAAGGTATTGTATCAGTGAGAGAAGAAGGGCCGGATAAAGGCAAGTGAAGGGACGCATCCAGGCCCCAGGGCACAGTTTGCAGGTCACTGTCTTCGTTGGTCATCAAGGGGTTACAGCATCTCCAGTATCCCAGTGGTTATATAACTCCTAACTCCATCCACATAGATGGGAAAGAAAACAGTGTAAAAACTTTTATTAGCAAATAAAAACATGTATCACACATACATTTGTCAGTGTCAAACCTGACATTAAGGAATCTAGCGCATAGATATTACTCAGCTCTGCTGACTCCAGCCATGAACTGTGACTGCAAGTGAACAGTGTGGGGTGATGTGACTCCAATTAGGCTCCGCCTTATGCGTTTTAACGCATTTTCGTCACCAGGAGCTGCAGGAGGTTGACATATCATTGTACCGGGCTGCTGCCACTACCATGTGATCTGCTGTGACCAATCACAGCAGATCACATGGCAATTGTACACAATTAATGGATTTTATTCATAGCCATTCATTGTGTACTATTGTGTTGATCTCCGATTAGTCACAATGATCACATGGTACAAAGAGGGCCAATCACAGCCCATCTGTACCATGTGATTAGTTGTGGCCAATCAAACCTAATCACAGCAGTACAAATGGAAGCTTTTAATAAAAAATGGACGGGAATCCAACTATGGCAATCACAGTGTGGTACTGCATAGTGCAGTGTTACTATGGTGACACTGAGCTACTCTTATGACAGGAGGTAAAAAAAAAACCAAAACATTTTTTAATTAAAAAAATGTAAAAAATAATTTACATTTTTTTACATACTGTCACCAGTTATATGATGACACTGTACTGCACTGGTCACAGTATGTAAAAACAAAATTGTGAAAACACTTTTTTAATTTCTTCATTTTACAAAAAAAATTACAACCTCAAAGAACTTGCCATACCCGCTTACTAAATACCTTAGACTGTCTACTTACCAGAAAGGGTAATTTGTGGGGTATTTGTACTGTCCTGGTGTTTTAGGGCCTCAAGACATGAGATCAGCTGTCAGTACATCAGAACTGATCAATTTTCAAAGATACAGGTGAAACTCGAAAAATTAAAATATCGTGCAAAAGTTCATTTATTTCAGTAATGCAACTTAAAAGGTGAAACTAATATATGAGATAGACTCGTTACATGCAAAGCAAGATAGTTCAAGCCGTGATTTGTCATAATTGTGATGATTATAAATGAACTTTTGCACGATATTCTAATTTTTCGAGTTACACCTGTATATCCCATAGTTTGTGGACTCTATAACTATCTTACAGACTAAATAATATACATTTATTTGGGTTATTTTTACAAAAGGAATGTAGCAGAATACATTTTTTGCCTAAATTTATAAAAAATTATCATGTATTTGCAAAATTTTATAACAGAAAAGATTTTTTTTTTTTCAGATTTTTCATTTTTTTTTGGTTATTTAGCAAAAAAATAAAAAAGAACAGTGTTGATCAAATACCACCAAAAGAAAGCTCTATTCGTGTGAAATGTCATTGGGGTACAATGTTGCATGAGTAATGGTCAAAGTGAGAGTACTGAAAGCTGAAAATTGGCCTGGGCAGGACGGGGATGAACGTGTCCGGTATTGAAGTGGTTAAAATGTATGGATTCTCTAAAGGTTATTGGTATATTATAATGTATAATGCTGTCAACTCTCTAAAGTCTAACAGTTTCTTATAGTGTGTAATGGATGGACTCTCTATAGAGAATCTGATATAGCGTAAATTGGATTTCCCATGTTATTAGAAGGTATAATGGATGGACTCTCCATAGGTTTTAGTTCTACTTTAGTGTATGATGGATGGACTCTCCATGGGCTGTTGGTCTATTAAAGTATACATTGGGTGGACTCTCTATAGGTCATTGGTCTATTACAATGTAAAATGGATTGATTCTTCATAGGCTATTGGTCTAATTTAATCCATACTGGATGAACATTCCATAAACTGTTGGTCTATTTTAATATATAACAGATGGAATCTCCGCATATTATTAGTCTATTATAGTGTGTAATGGATACACCTACCAGAGTGTATACTTGGTGGAATTTCTTCTGGTTTTTGGTCTGTTATAGTGTATAATGGGTGAACTCTCCATAGGTTATTGTTATATCGCAGTATATATGTGGACTCTCCTTTGGCTGTTGATCATTACATTACGGTGTATAATGGCTGGATTCTCCATGGCCATTTTTGGTTATGGGCTCTGCGAACATTTATGTGAACTTTCCTATGGTTATTAGGTCTATTAAAGTGTATATTGGATGGACTCTATAGGTTTGTAGTCTACTATAGTGTATAATGGACTGGGTATTCATAAATTATTATAGAATATAACAGATGGACTGTGCAAATTGGCATATCAGTATATAATACAAGGACTCTCCAAAGGTTTGTGGTCCATAAGAGTGTATAATGGATGGACTCTCTATAGGCTTTTAGTCTATTATAGTGTACCATTTAACAGGCTCTTTATAGGTTTTTAGTTTATTATATTGTATAATGTTGTGGATTCTTTATAGTATTTGATCCATTATAATTTATAAAGTCATGGAATCCCTATGGAACGTTGGTCTATTGTAGTGCATAATAGAGGGACTCTCTATAGCAGGGCTTTTTTTCAGCAGGAACATGGGGGAACACAGCTCCGTCACCTTCAGCACTGAATGTATAATGGCAAGGGGTGCTGGAGGGTCTATTGATGCTTGCTTTTAGGGGATCTATTTTTGAGTGGGGGTCTATTGTTGCTAGGGGGTCTTTTGTTTCTGGGGGTAATTTTTACTGGGAAATAAATACTGTTGAGGGAGGGGGTCTATTAGTTTTGGCTGCTGGAGGGTTTAGAGATATGTTGTTGCTGATGGGGGTCTATTGTTTGTATTGTGATTAACTGTCCATAAGTTATTGGTGTGTATAATGGATTCTCTATAGATTGTTGGTCTATTATAATGTGAATTAGGAGGCCTCTCCATAGATTTGTGGTCTATTATAGTGTTTAATGTATGGATTGTCTATGGGATATTAGTCCCCGATAGTAACATTGCCCATCAAAAGGTCCAAAGTATGAACGCTTGCTTATGAAGAGATAGTTTTCTATCAGCCACAATCAGATTCAAACCACTTCTGAAGGTCTGTGGGGAAGTATGCCAAGTCATGTGTGTCAGGCCTGGAGTGTCTTGGTGTCAGATTGATCAGCCAGTTATCCTCTTGCTTTGGGCTTGACCATAACCAGCTAAGTGTGCTTTCAATTGGGGGCACTCTTGCAAAGTACTCAGGTCCCTATATAAATATACATACTGATGTTTTTTCTGGAAAGAAGTGACTTCTTTGCTGTCCTTCTTGACACCAAAAGTCTTCGCCTCACTGTGTGTGCAGATACACTCACACCTGCAAGCTCTGCACTGGTGGTGCCCTAATCCCACAGCTGATTCAACTTTAGAAGACAATTCTGGTGCTTGCTGGGATTTCTTGGGCACCCTGAAACTTTCTTTGCAAAAATTGAACTTAGAGAATGAAGACACAAGAAGAAACAATGTAAAACAGATTTCATATATTTATTGTAAGAGTTTTCTTTGCTTCATTAAATATGCATTCACTTGTACAAATATTTATTGAAAATGACTCTGTCTGGTTTCTAGGTGTGAGGTGTTTATTACTTGAATGACTGTGATAAAACCGGAGACCCAGATTCTGCTCCGTAATGTTTCAAGCACCAATGTAAGGTTTCTGGGTTGTGTGTTCAGCGGGAGAATCTTTAGGAAACCATTAACATAAAACAGCCGGAGCACCAGTGCCGGTCTGACATTCTAATTGCTGGGATTACATTCTGTGGTAGAGAGCCTGGTTGGTCCACCAAAAAGTGATAGTACAGTTACAAGTGGAACATGGTGGGCTGAGTTGCTTACCGATTTCTGATATCTCTGGGGAACTCCAGTGATGAAATTTCACTGTCAGATTTTGTGGCTTTGTTCCGCCCACTTTTGGGGTGCTCCCAATCCTCCTGCTTCATTATCCTTTGTGTAAAATAAAGTAATATTCTAGCAAGCAGAGAGGGAGTCCTCATCATGTTCACAGCCCAAATCCCTGAGAGATATGAGTAACCATAAGGTGGATTGAGTACCATTACCTACCAGCAAAATATCAGTTTTGGGTGGAATAATCCTACAAAAATCCCAGAGCTCCGGCTGTGGAAATGACAGAACTCAGAAAATCAGTCTTGTGCCACACACTGTAGATCAGAGCAGGCTCACTGCTTATTGTAACGCTCTAATCTATATGCTTTCTGAAGTCTGAACCTCATCACCAAGACCATTTGCCTCACTCCCGTATAATTAAGGATAGAACAGTAGGACAGTATCCCTCCTTTCATCTGCCCTG
Organism: Staurois parvus; assembly: GCF_062004578.1. Lineage (NCBI taxonomy): Eukaryota > Metazoa > Chordata > Amphibia > Anura > Ranidae > Staurois > Staurois parvus. The sequence goes on along the minus strand of NW_028318739.1, from coordinate 191,777 downwards.
AAACACCCCCATAGGGGGGAGGAATAGGAATATTACAGAGCAGAACACAAACTCCAAAATAATTGTGACCTCTATGCTGAAACACCCGACAGCAGAAGACGAGTGACAGGACATGTCAGGTGTCTCTATCTACAAAGTGAGGGAAGTGGCACTGTCACTTTGTAGGTGTACTTCATTCGTGCTCCGCTTGTGTCTATAGGCTAATGGGAAAATGCACAAAGGTCACGCTCTTTGCAAGTAGGTAATACACAAGTGCAATAGACATGAGTGTGTCACCAGTGCGCTACTCAGTGCATTCTTCACCCTCCTGCGAGGAATCAAGATATTCCCCAACATGATTGCCCAAGCTGGGGAATGAAGAACTGACATGACGGCGTTGTCTCCTGGTGCTTACAATCTATAGTGCATGTCACACAAAGGAGTGGGAAGAGGGAGTCTTTCAGTGCAAAGCCTAAAACAGCAAGCAGGCTGCCAGTGCCCCTATAGGGATGTTCCCCTATGTATTTTACACACAACTATATTTTAGCAATCATGGAGAAAGCCCTGGCTACTGAGAAATTCGGAAGAGATTGGCAATGGGCTCATTGCATGATAGAGAGATAGCAATAATGAGCCTTCTTCAGATATTGTTAGGATCCAATGGAAGATGCCTGACAAAACACAAGAACCATCTGCCAACCCTAACACAACTCATCTACCATAGGGAGCTACTAGGATCTTCATCCTTTTGTGGCTGAAAGTGGCAGCAGTACAAATGTGTTCAAAGCTTTGTTCCCCTTATCTCCTTCTTATTGACCAAAATTGTTCCAACAGTGGAAAATGTTCACTAACAATCACTTAAAAGCTTTTACAGCACCTGTAGAAAGTCTGATACATTTGCCTCAATGCCTGCTTTTATCAGGTCGTTAAAGGCCAGTCTGTTAACCACCAACCAAAAGATTAGCCAATACTGGTTCTAATGTCAAGTCAGGATAAGCACACAATCAATGTTCTGCAAGAAAATGGGGCTCATTAAGTCAGCACTGAAAAATGCTATGGTGACCTTACATGAGATTCACCGTCTCATTTTCTGAAAGCAATACAGAGAATTATTTGAACTATTTTTCTAAAAGTGTTTTCAGTAACTTCAAGTGTAGCTCGTCTACTTGCAAGAAAGAAGTGCAGCAGTTTAAAGACACCTAACTTTAGTTTCTATAAAATTGCCTGGGAGGATTTCACTTGTCTCTCATTTACCTGGGTGCAAAACTTTATTTGTTGCTGGAAGAATGGCAGCTTGCTTCCTGTAGAAATGACTGAGCCCATTCAGTGAACACATTCAATAAGAAATATCTAGAAACTTTGGCACAATGTAGTTTGAAAGTTGTCAGAGAGCACCAGAACTGGTCACCGGCAACAAAAGAAAACCTTGGATGAGCAGTGAAAGACAATGTGTCTATGAATAGCACCCTTCAATGTAAGACAAACCCTACCAGCTTATCACCTCTTCTCTACTGACAAGCTAAGGCTTCAACAGGTATATCTGAGATGGCATATGTGCTTCTGATGGCAATAAGGCACTGAAGGGGCACCAGCAGATTACCCCCTCCAGCTGCAGACCAAATTCTGCCCAGAGAGGTTAACCACACCTGGAATCTCTGCGATGCTCCGGAGACAGGTACCCCAATGTGCTTCTTCTGAATGTCTCCCAATTCGTCACCTTCCAGCCGCACATAGATGGACCCTGAAATAAAAATAGGGTGTTCTAATATCTGCGGGTTGCGGCAGTGGCACTCGCTCCTTGGCTGGTAATGCACAGTACAGAATATTGAGGTGTCTGGTGATTAGGAAGGCAAGAGGCCATCATATGAATAAAGCTAGAAGCCAGGAGTCAGACACCTGAGCGACAATCATCTGAACTGCGAATCTGTGGAAGGTTTGATGGCACTGTAAGACAGACACCCTGCAGGCAACAGTCAGATGCCCCCCATGATGTCACTTTACTGCTGTACAGCACACAAGAGAAATGGTTTAGCCAGAGATCACCGAAATATTAATGGCTATCTGGCTAGGCCTATGCACCAAAGAAACTACTGAAATGATAGCCAGACGTCTATAGCACCGACAAATGATCCCGACCAGAGAGGAGGTGTGCTAATCTCCAGAGGGAATCAGATGACTCTGTCCACAGGGGCCAGTTACTACTCACAACTAGCCCTGTGGCTAGCAGCAGCTTGATAGAAAAATAAAAGATACTATATATAGATAAAGTCTCTTCCTCTCTCTCTCACTATATATTTCTCTATATAGATTTATATATATTATTCTTATATGTAGACTTTGATATTAGCACATAGAAACAACAAGAATACCTTCGGCCATGTAAAACAAGGAAAAGCTCCAAAGGATTAATAATGAACAGGTATGTACAAGATGAGCCCCGAGCAAGTGACCCTCTATGCACCACTAAGCAAGTTATGTGCCAAATCAAACCAAAATAGCACCGATGCAGTCTGTAACAGGACACAGTTTATACTGTGCACACAGGAACCGTATGCACCACATGTACATGACACTAGCTACACTGTGCGCAGAGGACCCATGTGTACCGTGTATACATGACATGACCTACACTGCACACACAGGACCCGTGTGTACCATGTATACATGACATGTGTACCATGTATACATGACATGACCTACGCTGTGCACACAGGACCCATGTGTACCATGCATACATGACATGACCTACACTGCGCACACAGGACCCATATGTATCATGCATACATGACCTACGCTGTGCACACAGGACCCATGTGTACGATGCATACATAACATGACCTACACTGTGTACACAGAACCCATATGTATCATGCATACATGACACGACCTACGCTGTGCACACAGGACCCATATGTATCATATACATGACCTATGCTGTGCACACAGGACCCATGTGTACCATGTATACATGACACGACCTACACTCTTCACACAGGACACATGTGTGCCATGCGTGGGACACAACCTACATTGTGCACACAGGACACATGTGTGCCATGCGTGCGACACGACCTACATTGTGTACACAGGACCCATGTATACATGACACAACCTACACTGTGCACGTCGGACTCATATTTACCATATGTACATGACAAAGTCAGTTAATCATGTAGGGTAACACCTCTCATCAGAGTTATCCGCTCTGTGGAAATATATCATCTGAAACAAATTATTATCCAGTGTCTGCTTTTGCCGTGTCAAGAACCTTGCGATATACACTGGGAGTGAACAGACCGAACTGTGAATACAAAACTGCCAGACTGAAGAGAGATGAAAGCAGGTGCTCTCTCCTTTTTCTTCATTGTGGTATACGGCAGATGGGTAACATCATCCTACAGCTGGCAGCAACACATCTCCATGTACTCTCGCATCTCCGGACAGCAAGAACCAACCTCAGATGGACACACAGATCACAATAGACTGCAACTGTCTGGCCTCTCACCACTAACATTATTGCTGAAACCAAAGCACCCCTTCAATTAATACTACAGTACATTGTAACAAGAAGGACGGAGAAACCATCAAGAGAAACTCCAAATATCTCCACCAAACTCACAGCAAGATGAACATGGTTCTATAAATGAGAAGGGAATCCTGAGAGACCTTCATCAGAATAGACTGAAACAAAGAAGATGGCAACCACTCCAACAAATCGTTATTCACAATCGCCACCCTGATCTAATGCCATCTACATTCACCACTTAGATCTAACGCAGATCACAGCCATCACTCCGAACTAATGCCAAACGCAGCCACCACTCAGAACTAATTACATTTGTAGCCACCACACAGATCCTATGCCTTTCAGAGCCTCCACTCAGATCTAACTCCATTCACAGACATCACTGAGAACTAATGCCAATCGCAGCCATTATTCAGATATACAGTTATGCTCATTAGTTTACCTAGAAGAGGTTGTAAAATGTTAGCTATTCTTGCTGCACCGATGCCACTAAACAGACCACTTACAATATGTAAAAACTGCACCAAGAGAAGCCTCAAAACTTCTATAACAGAATCATATGAAGGGATAACACCATAACTGAACTTTGTAGTCACAACAATAAACGTTCCCTTTGGAGACAAAACCATTAAAGAAAAGCACACCATCCCTACTGTTAAGCATGGCGCTGGATCCCTGCTGGTATGCGAGCTACACTGCACAGGGAATACAGTCAAAATTGAGGGAAACATGAATGCAGCATATTATAATATAATGGAGGAAAGTCTGCGTTCAGCAGCTTGGAAAGTGCACATGGTGCGCACTTGGATTTTCCAACAAGGCATCCAAGACATAGGGCCAAGATGACCCTTCAGTGGCTGATGCTGAAAAAAAGAAGGTTCTGCAGAGGCCATCACAATCTCCTGATAACAACCTTAATAATCCACGCTAGGGAGATCTCAAATACACAGTTCACCAATTTAGATGACCTGGAGGCTTTTTGCCAAAAAGAATTGGTGGCTTTGCCAAGCTATTATTGGTTTTATTAAAGTATCACTAAACCCACAAGAATAAAATTTGGCTGTACATGCAGTAATGCATCCTTGTCATACTCCTCGTCAAGCCAGCCTCTGATCCCCCTTTCTTTCACTGTCCCCAATTCAGCTGTCAATTCTACAGCGTAACATTGGCAAGCAACCAGCATGCTCTGTTTTATCTGTGTTTCAGCACAGGACATTTCCTGTGATCAGAGTTGTGCAGGTCACATGTTACCCATCATACATGTGGGCATACAGATGATAAATGAGAGCCCACATCCTCCCTCCTTCTCCATGCCCACTAACTAGCAAAATACACAGTGGGTGGGGTAGTGAAAGATTATGATGGATGTGTAGCTCCACCCACACCATGCTGTTGCTGAATTATAAAAAAGCCTGTGTGTTCGAATATGTATGTGTATGCTCATTTTATATAAGGATGCAACATTAAATCTATATTTTCCTACTGCATCATCAATAATTTTTTTTCCCGGGGGGGGGTTTGGATCATGTGACCAGGACAGCAACAAACATCGCTGTCTAGACACAAGGGTCACTGTTCATGCTCCCTTTTCTGATGTACATAGATACACAGAGGAGAATGGAAGCTCCTCTTATGATCTCTCCTAGAACTGGGCTGAGCATTAGATATGAATCATGTGAGACCACTGTATGCAGCTATGGCATACAGGCACCTAAAATAAAATCAAAACCACTCTCTTAATAAATAAATCCAATTCCCCACAGCACCATCAACACCTTCACCCCAAAAGATGTACAAAGATCAACAAACAGAAAATGCTATATCATAAGTCCTCAAAAACTATGTGCAGTCCCTTATGATTAAGTCGATGACGAAACGCATCAAGGGGAAGTGACGTCAACGCGCACACGGAAACCGGAAGTTGACCGGCATCCATCTTGGATGAGGGAAACGATCATCTAATTTCCCCTGGGCACTTCCTGGATAACAGTAAACTACTTCTGAGTACTTTTAAGCGTTTTTTAAGCTGATGAAATGTGAGCATCCTATTTAAAGTTGATTATAAGATTGATTCTGGCGGTATTACACTATTGTGTTTCCTATATATTCATATTTATATGATACATGCCTGATGTGGATATATAGAGTCTCAAGGCTGTTGGATCCTGATGCTAATATGAAGGCAGACTATATTGGGTAAAGATCAATAGGAGGACTGTCTCCCACCTTCCTTTTGGAAAGATATAAAAAAGCGTCTATTTTTCTGAATATTGGTAAGGGTATGCATTCCTTACTGCACTTAGAAGTGTCACAGTGCTGGTTGGAATAGAGCACTGAAGAGTGATTCACATTCACAAGGGTTTTTATTGTTTTTGGCTTCACAGTTTTTTTCACTTTGTTCACTTTTTTCACGGATTATTTATGGGATTGGGTATTCACTTGTATGAAGTCATTATTATTTATTTAGTTATAAAAAAACATAATGCACTATGTGAATATTTTTTCTTTTTGAGGTACATTATCGGAGGAATTTTTTGAAAGGTTCTTTGAACACGAGAAGAATTTGATTTAAAGATTGGACTTATAGGGTTTGGACTGCACATAGTTTTTGAGGACTTATGGTATAGCATTTTCTGTTTGTTGATACAGGTACTTAGCAGTTTCATTTTTTCAAATAAACTAGAAAAACATGAATAGCATACTTTGGCAGAACATATAAAGGTTTTTATGGGGTATGTGTTTAGTATTACTTTAAGACCATTTTATTCTTTTTTGGTAATGCTGTGGTTTGTGTACTGATAGTGATATTCCATGATGCTTAACAATTTATTTTAATCATGTGAACAAATGTGTCTGGTATTCACAATCTTCTTTTTTTTATAATAAACTCTGCATTTCAAATTCTGCAAGGAGTATGTAAACTTATGAGCACAACTGTAGTCTTTTCACAGCTGCCACTCAGATCTAATGCCAATCACAGCCACCACTTAGATCTAATGCCATTTGCGGACGCCACTAAGAACTAATGCCAATCGCAGCTTCTACTCAGATTTAATGCCAATCACAGCCGCCACTCATATCTAAGGTAGTTCTGACCGCCCTTTTGATCCAATGCCATTCACTTTCATCACAGAAATGCAAAATCAGTCTCAGCTGAAGGAAATTTTACAGAAAATCCACTAACAGTCTCATGTTTCAGGTTATAACTGCCCCTCAGACTGCCTCGTTATTACTCCTGCCAGGGGTAGAATAATGATCAGGAAATGGCCCGCTTCTACGCCTGGATCAATCTGTCCAAATACAACACATGCCTACAGGCCATCCAATAAACAAAGGACCTTATACTATAAAACCTGGGAACACTTCAGACTGTGTTAGCTACATCACACCATGGACACACCATCTTGTAGGATGGGAGCTATTTGAGGTTCTGTGGTACTGTGTTGTCAATGGAACACCCAATGCATTCATAATATGTGGTCTGTTCATTCCAGGAATTACAGACAACAGGTAGATTTCAACATAAATTACCTATAGAGGCCAACTCTGCTCAGGAACAGCCAAGTATGACCATGAGTGGTGGATGGGGATGACAGATAGGCCCCTTCCCGTCACTGAGAGGTACTTTATTTCTCTTCTGTATTGTTGGCACTAATATGGGTTTGTGACAACCTATGTGTCTGCAGTCACCTAGGTAATGGGACTGTCAGGCGTTCCATGTCAGCAGTCCTGGAAGAAGATGACCCAGTGATACAAGACATTCTGAGAGGAAATGTGACAAAAGAGCTAAACCATCTGCAGCAGTTTCTGGAAATTATTGCTTACACGATTACCTCAAATATTCCCTCTGCCACAACCATCGCATTCAACATCTGAGCTATCACAATAGCAGCTTATGGAGAATATCACATGCGATCTGTGGGACCCCCCACCATACAATGCCGACCCAGGAGGGCTTTATCGCCATTACATCATAAAAAAGCCTTCAAGAAAAACAAATGGCAACAAAAGAAGTAACCGAACAGCTTGTACTACTTCTTCATGTGCTTAAAGGTGGCCTGTCATGACAAAAACCTGGAGCCCACCATTGATGGCCTCTCCTTTTCAAAAGTGTAATTGGCTGTCATGCTGACCCTCTGGCTTTGATACTTCGAACAAGGATGCAGATGAGGGCTTCTGGCTTTTCTTTGACTTTCCTGATGTACTGACTTCTTTATGGTTAGTGATTCAGAAAGAAATAAACTTCGGAAAACAGCCAGATGACCAGCATTTCCAGAACAATGTTTTTCTTATGACAGGTTTCCTTTAAAATTGATCCCAGTTTCCCCACCCAGCAAAACAACAAGTGAACACCCCAGATAAGATCCCTTCTGTCGTGGCTGGCCCCTCCGAATGTGGAGACAGAAATGGGAATGGGCTGCACTGCTAGCGAGGGTTCAGGAGAAGCCGGCCACAAGACAAATAAATTAAATAAATAACAATAATGACTGAACACATGAATAGGTAGTACAAACTAGATGGATGTCATTCAGCAGCTTTAGTGATGTCCTTCCCCAATAATACAAACATCTAATCAGTCTAATCCCTACACAATAAAATATATCATTTATGTCTAAATATTCTCTCTATGTACTGCGTAGTCAAGGCGCACCCATTAGGGGGTACATGTACAAACACATGTATACACAGACACGCCGTGGCATGTTTATGTAAACATGCAGCGGCTTGGCTAGACTCACAGCACAACTCTCTGCTACGGTTCACATAAAAACACCATTGGGTGGATTGGGCTGTGAGACGTGGCTTTGTTCTCAGAGCTGCCACATGTGCTATGGTCATACAAAGTGCCAAGCTGTGACCAGCATGTGTGTCCCCACCAGCAGCCATCTTAACACTGTACATGTCTCCAACATGTGAGGCTAAGTCTCTCCTCCGTGCACACACAGGATTGGTGAGGTAGGAATGAACGCACAACTTGCTGCTCACATTTTTTTTTAAGAGGGAGGGCGGGTAGTGTCAGCACCAAGAGACAGAAAGGGCCCATAATAAAGGCCTCTCTCTAAGGATGGTCACAGAAGGGTGGCATGGCCGCTGGAATCGTCAGGCTCGGTGCTGGTCAGTATGGCAGCCCGGTCGTCAGACAGCGAACGGTGGCAAAGCTCATCCCTCAGAGCGGATAGGCGAGACAGGGGGTCTTGTCGAGCTGGACGCTTCTTCCTACGAATGCAGCGAGTGTCAGTATACATGGCTGTGGCCGGCTGGTAGACCTGCGAGGTGGATCCATCTGGTGGAGAGAAGAAGTGTGCATTAATACACCAACTCATTTCTAAACTATATAACAGAGAAAGAGGTATTAAGAGTTGACAGGATACATCACATGATGATCAGAAAAGGACCTGAAATGGATTGAGGGAGTAGAACACACAAGTAACATTGTTCTTTATGTGCAGTACATTGTATAGACAGAAGCAAAGTCAGCAGTTCTTACCAGAGTGCTTCCTGGATTTTGATCTGCCCTTGCTAGATTTTTTGGGCTTGTGGATGCGGTCATCTATGACTTCAGACCTCTCAGGTACAGCAGCTAACCCAAGCCTGAAGGGGAAGAAGAGAGCGATCAGAGCCATAGTGGGAGCAATCTGCCCCTTCACTGTCACCGTATCACTGCCATGGCAATCTGGGAGTTGGACAGCCTCTGCAAGACACCTTCATCCCATCTGAGCATATGTCTTTATGTTAATATGAAGCGCACAGGGAGTGGTCGGTCAGATGGAGGCCCTTGTCAGCTAAATGACATCCTGCTAAGAGGTTCCTACAAACACAAGGGCCATCTACCCAACAGTAGGCACTGCCACTATACATATGACCAGAAAATCACAGTGAGTTACTGCACTCTAATAAGACCATAAGTGTGGTGAACTGTACCTCCAAGGGGGAAGGCATCTTCCTACACACTGCAACCAATCACACAGCGCCATCCCACACATCATCAATTTATGCTGTGCTGTGATTTCATTGGATGTCCATCTTGAGTTTATTCAATGCTTCCTTACATACCACTGTGTATTACTGTCATTTATTAATTATCACTGGGAGCCTATGGGGGTCTATTTATAAAATGCTAAAACTATTTAAACTTTTCTTCATAGTTCATGTGGATTTTAGTTGTAGTTTGTTGAAAAAAAAACAATGACCAACTATATAAATCTGTTTACTTTTCACTATTTCAGCAATGCTAAAATTAAACTTTTAGGTCCCTTTCACATGGGGCGGATTCTGGTCCGATCAGAAGGGGATCAGCTCACCGGATCCCTGACTGATTGGAGAAGAGTGAGCAGGTGACACATCCATGTCTGCTCAGTTTCTGCACAGTGGACACAGACAGAGCCTGCTCTGATCTATGAGTGGCCAGGAGTAAAAAGACTTCGCTGTCCACTTACACCTGACTACCTCTGATCTGCCATGCCCAAATGGAAGAGGATGTTTTTTAGCTGACCCAATCGGATATGGAGGTAGGTAGGTGTAAACAGACAAAAATTTGCTTACACCTGCCTGTCTACCATAGGGATGAATGGATCTTCTGATCAGGTCCGCCTAAAAAACTGACAGGCAGACCTGATTGAACGCCTGTATGAAAGGGCCTTCCCATGGGGGGGGGAGGGCGGACAACTGGGATTTTTTGCTGAGATGAAAAACTATTATTTGGCCAGTCTTTGTACACTTATGTAATGAAACAGTACACACGGTGCACAGACACTGCATACAATTATATGGTGAATGGAATCTTTTTTTCACCAATTTGGTGTGCTGGTCAGAGAATATGTGAAACGACAGAGTAGATGAGCCTTTTGTTGACTGGATGACTGGACGACTCACCAGAGATCATTATACCGAACACATCACTGCAAATGTTTTATTTATTTCTAACAGATTGCGTTAGCCAGTCAGGTGCAGGTCCTCACTAATGAGCTAAAATGTATGTTGTAATAGAAATGTTTGCCTAAAATGATGAAGACATGCTATTAATATGAATGTATTGATTCCTGTTATTAATGTGAACTTCCTTGACTAATTATTAGTCTACTAATAAAAGCGACACCATTACACTGCAGCTTCATTGTTGGCAGTGTGCAATAAAACAGTGTAAGCAGCAAAGGACCCAATGCATGAAAAGTGTGCTAAACATGCTACTGGTAACAAGAAAATTTTAATTTAGGACACTGTTCATACATCATGAACCCACAGAAACCCAAGAGAAACTCCATGTTCCAGTCTGGCCCCAGTAATTAAACTCAGCAGATTTGCTATGGATATAGCACCTCATCCCTGCCCTTGTAATTTTAAAGAAGTTCACCTTTTAGACAAAAATAATAAATGCACATTTTTTTGCAGGTTAAAAAAATGTGCATTTATTATTTTTGTCTACATGAGCCTGGAAAACATTGCACCAGCAATCAGTAGATCACTGATGCCATGCCGGTCTCCTGCAGACCTGTCAGAATATCTGCTTGCCATACGGGATGTACAGGCAAGCAGATATTCTGACAGGAAGCTTCAATGAACTGCCACGATGCTCCACAGTGCTGTGGTAGTTCACTGGAAAGTCAGTGAATGAATGATGCAGCTGTGTGGGCGGTGCCCCACACGGCTATACTGTTTTCTAATTTGACAGGTAGTACGGGGAGACTTCTCCCCATACTGTCAGAGGGAGGGGGGCGGCGGCTGTGGCTATGGGAACATGTTACCTTCCACCCTATAAATGGGTGGAACATGTAACATGTTCCCAAAGGTGAACTTGTCCTTTAATTATCTTGCTGTTTTTTTTCTGCAGATGTAGCATGGGCTGACAGGACACTGGGGGGGGGGGATTCAGAGAACGACTGGCAGAAATTAATGTTCTTTAGTGGTTTATGAAGATGAATTCAGCAGAAGACTGTCTTACAATGACAGTGAATCCTGTGGAAGATCCTGCATTCTTCCCAGCCAGAGCCTTGACAATGGTGGAGAGTAAAGCAGGGGGACATAATATAGGGAGCATGTTTGCTGATGTCCAAAAACACACACGCATATATATAGTCATGCCGTGAAATAGTCCTTATTCTGACTCAAAAACCAACAGCAATTGCTTTGTCCTATAAATTTCAGGATGTAATAAACCATTTGGCGCCTATTTCAGCTCTGGCTGAAATGAACTGCACTCAATAAAAACCTAAATTCACATTATAATGCTGTCATTATACATATTCTGGAGTCTGCACTTGGAATGGGCTCATTCATACTCTGGTTTTTCTTCCGTTTGTATAATCTTTTGCCTTTTACAGAATGGGCTCACTGAATGTATAGCAGGACACCCGGTCTGGCCATGAAAATGCACACCTCACCATCTCATTGTTACTGGTTATTTTGGTAGACTAAAGCATGATGAACCAGCAACTCCCCGCATTCCGTGTGCTCCCATTTCTTTCCTTCTAAAATCAAAATGGCAGAACCCAGAATTGGTGGTGAAAAGTTCTCCAGAGATGAAATGGTAGGCATTATTCATAAATGCCTGGCAGATAGCACCACCTCTAGGGTTTAGAAAAGACATTTCATTATTCTGCCATAGAAGGGTTATACATCTACCAAACAGGTTACACTGGGATTACTCTACGATGGGATGGTCTTCAAGTTTTGTTTGCTGATAGGACAGGATATTATGTACCTGTATGTCTTTGCTACATGAATAAAGACAGACATCCACAACAGGGGGGAAACACATATACAAGACAACCAACTCAATAGCCATTTAGGCAACAGAATGGCAGGCAACCAGCAGGTGGGAGATATGTGTCCACTTTCTGTGCAGGAAACAAGTACTTCCTCCTCAGCTGTCAATCATTGCTGTCATGTTGCCATAAAGGGATGTAAGAACATTGCAGAACTCAACATACACTCAAAGAGACAAGCAGGGACACTGAAGGAAAGACGTACTGTAGAAATTTGTTATTGAAAAACAAAACTGCAGTGATCACACTAACAGACACAGTGAGGAGGAACTTCACTACAGGCTGTGAAGGAGGAAAATGTCACTTTAAAAGCACCAGTGAGTATTGCCAGGATGGCTCATTGGATGAGGGTCTCACCATGACAGGAAGGGAGGAAGACGGAGGGAGAGGTTGCTACAGTCACAGCATTAGGACAAAGCTTTGTCATGCACAGGAGTTGCAGAGATCTCCTTTAAAGGGGAACCTGGCACCCTTGAAGAAACCCATTCCCAAGGCCGGCTATGTACCAGGCTCTCTTACACATCCTATATAAAAAATGATCAGCTGTTTTGCCCAAACTGATGCTGATCTGAGGAGGTACAGTTAATGAGACTGCTATGGACCATAACTGTTTATGTATTGTGTTATAAATCTGTGCAAAATGTATAATAATTTTCTATTATTATAATGGCAATGATACATCTAAAGGTGACTGTAGAGATGAAAAGAGATATGTCACTATATGAAATTGTTGCTTGTGTGCAGTAGTAGGGATTATATATTTTACTTTACTAAGATAAATTGAAGAAAAGGTTTTCCTTGCTAGAATGCCAGTTGGGACTAAAAAGAAATCCTCTGGAGTTTACCATCAAATGGAATCCAAGCTACAAGGAGTTCCAAAACATTGCTGAATTCTTTCTTCTGACTGTAGAAATCAGGTTTAGGTCAAACAACTTACATATAATACCTTCCGATTTGTCTGATAAAAAATAAACACTTTTTCCAGTTCCAAAATGAGTATTTCTTTGCCTTTCCCTGCCATTCTAGTAATGAAAAATCATAACTTTTGTAATCTATCTATACTGGTCACACTCAGGGCACAGTGGACACCCAAAGACCTCAGGAAGTTTAGAATTAGGCCTCACTTAGCTATCTTGTCTATACTGGGCACTCCCAGAGTATAGTGGCCTGTTAATATTGGCCACTCCAATGAAACTGTGGTCCATTGGAGATCACTCTCATTGTATTGTGGCTTGAGGAAGAACTTGGAGAAGGATTCTGAAAGTAAGCTTCATCTCCCTCTCCTGTCTTTACTAGACTCACACAGAGTATGGTGGTCTGGTAGAGACCTTAGGAACCCTGGGAATAGGCCTTATCCCCGTCTTGTCTATATTGATCACTCCCATGGTATCGTGGCCTGGTGGAGACCTCAGAGAATTGGAGAGAAGGCCTTGTATTTTTATCCTGACTACACTGGGCACTGTAATGGTATGGCAGTCTGATGGATGCCTCAGAAATTCTGAGTATGGGCCTCCCCACCCTATTCTGTCCACAGTGGACACTCATGGGCCATGTGAAGACCTCAGAAATTCTAGAATGAGGATTATTTTGTCAATACTGGGCACTGCCAGAGTATAGCAGTTTGGTGGATACCTCAGGAATTCTGAGAGCAGACCCGACCTCTCTCTCTCCTTTCTATCCTGGCCTGGTGAAAATCTCAAGAATTTCCAGTAGTAGGCCTCAACTTCCAATCCTGTCTATGCTGCATTTATTCTTCTGACATTTATACACCACTCTATAAAGCTTTCTAAAAAAGCCGAAATCTATTTTTTTGTAGAGTAGATATCAACACAAACCCTTAATTTACACACAAGACCTCCACATGGATGGCTCAATGGGTTCACACTCAGGAATTCTGGAAGCTGACCTCACTTCCTCATCCGGTTTTATACTGAAAACCTCTGGGGTATGGAGACCTGGTGGATACCATAGGAATTCTGAGAATAGGCCTCACCTACTTCTCTTGTCTATACTGGACACACAGTGTATGGTGGCTTGATGGAGACTTCAGGAATTCTGGGAGTTAGTTTGACCTCCCTATCTCTCCCGTAAGGGAAACTCCTATGGTGGCCTGGTAAAGATCTGAGGTATTCAGGGAATAGGCCTCACCTCTGCATCCTGTCTATACTGGACACTCCCAGGTTATGGTGGCCTGGTGGAGAGCTCATGAATTCTGGTAATATTCCTTACCTCCCTATCCTGTCTATACTGCACACCTCCATTGTATGGTGGCCGGATGGAGACCTCAGGAATTCTGGGAGCAAGCCTCACCATTTTGTATCCTGCATATACTAGGCACTGCCGAGGTATGGAGAGCTGAATGATCACCTCTGGAATTCTAGCAACAGGCCTCACTATTCTATCCTGTCTATATTGGGAATCCCCAAAACATTGTGGTCTGGTGAAAATCTTATGAATTCTAAGAGTGAGCCTCCATTCCCTCTCCTGTCTATACTGGATACACCTAGGTTAAGGTTGCCTGAGGGGAACCTCAGGACATCTGGGAGTAGGCCTCACCTCTCTATTCTGTCTTTAGTGCACACTTCCAGGGTATGTAGGCCTATTAGAGAGCACAGGAATGATAGGAGAACCCCTTTATTGAATGCTACAACCTGGACATTAAATAAGGTCAGTGAGTCTGTTATACACGATCACATAGTCATACATGCTCCTTTTAGGCTGTTTGTGATTTCCATGTGGAGTGTGTAGCATCTGTCTGTCCTCTTAGATGTTGACTGTTCAGGGGTGAATTATTATGGCTCAGTGCTAAGAGAAAATGAGCCTGAAACGTGTGTGTGTGTGTGTGTGTGTGTGTGTGTGTGTGTGTGTGTGTGTAAAAGACCGAAACCAGACCTCACTCTTGTCATCACAGACTTATGAGATGGGCGAAGCTGTGGCAAGCCTAATACTGGTGGGATTAATGGGATCTGTGTGATGGGAGAAGCCGTGGTTCTTTGGAGTGAAGCGACACAAGAAGTGTTCTTCATATAATAGGAGAAATGATAAACCCATTGGTTGAGGTTTGATGAACACTTTGTCTTATTCTGGGCTCTGTTCCCCTTTAAAGCAGACATTGGGATTAATAAACAGAGGGAATGAAAGGCCCATGTTTTGCCCACCCACCAGGAGCCCACCCCACACTTCCCTCTTCCCCCTTCAGACATGGATCACCCTTACCTATTGGACGGAGGAGCTCATGACGTCAACACTGCTCAGATAGCTGAGATCAATCAGAAATAGACACAGTTACTCAGGGCAGTGCAGGGGAGGGGGGAGGCTGAATTGGGGGTGTACATGCCACTATGGAAGATACCATATTACTGTGCAGCTTGATTCTAACATGTTGGAGAGGCTTCAAAACAAGATCCTAGCAGGTTTATACACATAATATTCTGACATTTGTACTCTGTTCTCTGGAGCTTTCCTAAACTGCTGCCATCTCTTTCCTTTTTGTAGAGCAGATATCAACATGTATCTTTCATTTATGCATCAGATCTTCATGTTGATATCTGATCAGGCTTAGTTAAAAAAGAAGAAAAATAAAAAAACACAATGACAAGACAAAGAGGGATTACATCAGTAATATTCATTGCCACTTTACTGAGAAACTGGTGGGATAAGACATGCAAGACAGAATAACAGAAACATTTAATTCCTTCTTTCTGGTAAAAACCTGATAAGGCTTCCTTCATTTTATGTAGCTTGACTTCACCAATTGGTTATGGTTTGGAGATATCAGGTGAACTTTTCTTCAATATCTATGCTTTGTGCATTGTGTGATGATTCTCCCAACCCAACCCCCCCCCCCCCCCCCCCGAAAAAAAAAATAAAAATCACTATTTATATGGAGTATAAACAGTGCTTTTCTAACAGACCTAGTTCTATTCGAATTAATGCATTGTGGGAAAATGCTGTCCAGGGGGCAGTAAGAGACAGACAGACATTGAACACAACACAGAAGTATACAGTCTCCATGTTCTCACTCCACTCTGAAGTGTGTGCGTTGTGCATACAAAGTGTGTAACATTTAGGATGTCCTCCTAAAGTCTTAAGCGCTAGGAATATAAAGAACAATGAGAAGAATTGCAGAGAGCACAATACATTTTATTTCATGTGACACAATGCAAAGGTTACAGCAACAATGTTAGGGTTTATTGCCATTTATTGACACACAACATGAGTGATAAGGCTGTCTGTGCAATGTTCATACAGAGTGCATCTCACATCTACAACAGAACACAGCGTTACTTATGCACTCTGCTGGTTTATGATAACCAGGCCATGTAAGGCCAATCTTAGCTCTGTGATCATCTAAAGACAGAGCAAAGAATGTTGCAGGTTCAGAAAGTAGAATTTGGCACAATGTGTTTAGTATAGCACAAGAACTTACTACTAAGTGTAATATTCTCCAGAGGTACCAAGAACAGATCTGAGTGATTATGTGACAGGTGATGTTACTTCTCAAAAGTAAATGTGTGTGCTTTTAGTAACTACATCTACCATAGTTTTTACTCTACTGGGGTAATCCAAATCTAAGCAAGCCATCTCTGTTCTGCATTGTGGAGTATACCAGTGTGTAATAGCACAGGCGGCCCCTTGGTAATTACTGGTCCATTTTGTAGGCCCCTGGGTAGTAATAGGTTGCAAAACATGAATGGCCATCTAACAAATCAAGAAACCCCATTAATAAAGTGTGTTTTGCTTGTCACTAGAGGTAATATTAGTCCTTGGATCTTCTTGCTCACAGCAGATGACTCAGTATGGTGGCAATGTTTTACCAACATAAAATAAAGAATCTTTATAACACGATTAGAAGAATATAAATACTATATGTAAAACGTTTCTTCTGGCTTTGTTTGTTAGGTGAAAACCCCTATTTTCAGTGTGCCGCAGTGCTGGGGATGCAATCCTTGGGAGTTAAGCAACGTTACCCCACTGGTCCCTAATACACACATCATGGAGGAAATTTCACCAAGCAAAGGAAGGCAGAGATTCTCTTTAAAGTGTCCCTGGGAACTAGCGCTGTTTACTTCCCAAACACAGGGATGCTGGGCACATTTACTGATTCCAATTCTGCTTTAAACAGGAACTCCTCTTGTTAACAAGCCTTGTTCTGTCAGCACAACCAAAAAAAAAAAAAAAAATCTTTTAACAGATAATGTCACATTGGCATGACACCGCTAAAGTGGATCTTCAGACAAAACACTTTGTTTTTAATTTTAGACAGAAAGCCAAAGAAAATGTCACCAGCAGGGACAGAGATTGCATTTTCCCTCCAGATACTCCAACAATTGGCTGGAGTTCCACTTTAGGTTTGATGCTTGGTCTGAGCTGACAGAATCTTTCTAGCAAGTTTTGTAGGGTATGGTAACAAGCGCTTATATACTTTTCACTGCATGCAGTCCTTCAGTGCAAAGTTTCAGATAAGGAACCTAGTTTGCTCTGAAAGCATTGAAACCCAATGCTTCCACAGATCATCATTTTTCCTTTAATGTTAATGAAAATGCATAAACTGTGTTTATACTGTGATTCCTCTTTCTCATATGATCTGTACACTGTCCATTCGAAGCTCCCTAATACTGCATTAATTCTCACACTAGTAGCATTGGACTCACCCTGCAGTGCACAGCACCGCTGTCTCTGCATGTACACGCTCTTCTCCTCTTCTGCGTCCTTCTGCATGGGGGGAAGCATCAGGTGGGGTAGGCCGATAGCTTGGACTATCATGGCTGCTCTTTGCTGGGGATCCAGAGGAAGGAGGTGATTTGTGTAAAAAGACTGGAGGCTGTAGAGCAATGCCAGAGCAGTCTGAAGGTGGGGGAAGCAGGCCAGGCCGAGGCCTGGCTCTAGCACTTAGTTCAGGTGAGCCATGTCTTGAACTTAGTGGACTCTGTGTTAGTGGGGAAAGACGAGAGGGCTGCAGCACCACCTGATGTATACTTGGCTCTAGTCTACGATGCTGCCTGGGGCTCATTTGTGGACGAGTCCGGCTCTCAAACCAACGAGCATCCATCCCGAAGGACCCTGGATCGGGGATGTCTGGGTATGGAAGCACCGGAATTCCCATCCCTTGGCTAGTGTGCCGGAGCTGACCCTGAGCAGCCAGTTGCATAGCTGCATCCTGCCAAGAAGTTGGGTGGGGAGGATGAGGGCCGCGTCCAGGTAGCCGACCTGACCAACCTGGATGGGGTTCCAGAGGCAAGATGGCAGCATATGGTGGAACTTGCAAGGAGCTAGGAGGTGGGCGTCCTCGTGGAAATGGATCTGGTGGCGGTGGAGGCAAAGGACGCCTCATCTCCCCAGGTTCATAGCGGTGTTGGATAAACATAGAAGGAGATGGGGGAGCATCCAAGCCTCCAAAGGGGAACTCTGGTGCTCCCCACTGCTCTGGAGAGCGCCCCCCAGTGGGTGTATGAGTGAGAGGCAAGGTACTGGTAGAGCTGTTCTCTCCATTCTCTTCTGGAATGGGTGGAAAAGATCCTTCAGGATGTAAAGGTGGAGAGGACATGACTGAACTAAGAGGACTGACTTCTGGCATATAGAAGGGTGGAGGAGGATCAGAATCACGAGGACTGCTGCTAAGATATCCATATATATGACCATGATGGTATCCACCAGGTCGGGACTGACCAGAAGCCTGCTGCCTTCCCTCAGGGGGCTGATGCTGGAATCTGGGACTGTAGGCCGGAGGCTGTAGGGGAGAATCTTGGCTGGATGACAGTGGAGTGAGCTGGGCCTTTAATCCAGTCGGCTCATCATTTTCTTCATCAGACTGGCGGAACTCTGGGTACATGTCAGTTTCTTCTGCAAATGGAAAACCTTGTATCCGGCGACTGCGCAGAGCTGGCTCCTGGTCTGGACTCCCTGTGACAAAACGCCCATCTGGACCTCGACTGATCAGTTCAATGGGTGTAGTGACCTCTGCTTCTGCCTGGCTTACACTGTACTTCTTGCTGGTCATGGCACGCTTGGTCTTCTTATACAAGGACAGCTCTTTCTCACGGCCAGGACTAAGCGGCCTCTTGGATGGTAGACCCTGATCCTCAGAAGATTCTGAAGGGGCATGGAGAGTCCGAACGCTCTCTGGACTAATTTTTCCAGAGGATAACCTATGATGAGGGAGGAGGATGTTAAAATGAGGCAGGTAAAGCTAAACATAGATCAATGAATGATCTATGCACTTATTTTGGTAACAATACTGCATGTGACAAATTTCAGATGCTAAGTTTGTAACATGTTGTAAGGTCTATGCAAAATAAAAGAAGACATGTTGGGTGTTGTGTATATAGCTAGATCTACATGTATTATGTGTACAGTAGTAGTAAATAAAGGAGAATATATAATATGTATACCTTATTTCTTATGTGTTTTGTACATATTGTTTTATCTGTATCATGCATAGTTGTGCTATGTCTATACGTCTTGTGTAGACAGGTCTATAAAACTTAGTGTATAAGTATTGTGTATATAGTTCCATCTATAAATTCTGTCTTGATATGCACTGTGCGCTATACGCAGCAGTAAGATACAATAACACTTACGGTGACTCCATACTTTTACGACAATGAGTAATGGACAGTGGTGGATCTGAGAAGACACAAGCACAATTACAAAATTTGTCAACGTCAAAGCATCAAACCAATCAAAGAGGGTGATAACTGTAGAAATTATAGAAGTTTCATTGTATTGTGAAAGGACCTAAAAAACTGACAGCAGAATAAGGGTAAAGGAGATGGATTCTGGTGCAAGCATATGAGGCACAGGAGATATGGATTTTGGCAGAGGGAGAAGGGCACAGGAGAGATGCATTCTGGCAGAGGTACTAGGGCATTGTGGCAGATGTACTCTGGCAGGAGGAGGATGGAGATACATTGTGACAGAAGGATGGGGCAAAGGGGAGATGTATTCTGTCAGAGGGATGGGGGTACGGGTACAATGCATAATGAAAAAGGAAAAGAAGAGATGCCTTTCTGGAGGAAAGATGCAAGCACAGGCAGACAGTATTGGGGCAGAGGAGAGATGTGTTCTGAAAGAGGGATGTGGATATACTGTATGTACACTGTATAAGGAAATAGATGTATTCCAGCAGAGGGATGGATAACAGAAGATATGCGTCTGGAAGGTAGAGGTACACTGTATTGTGGCAGAGAAGAGATAGATTCTGGAAGTACACTGTATTATTGAAGAGGAAAGATGGATTCTGGCAGACCATTGGGGCACAAGGGACATGTATTCTGTTTAGACAGGGCACAGGAGAGAAGCAGAAAGTTGGGGCACAGGCGAAATAGATTTTAGCGGAAGAATGATGGCACAGCAGCAGTACATTCTAGCAGAGGGATAAGGCATGGGGGGATATTTACTGGCAGAGGGAGGGGAAACAGGAAACATGCATTTTGGCCTAGGTATATTGGTAAAACCGTATGGTATTCTGGCAGAAGGAAAAACGTGAACAGAAGCATTGTATTCTGGCAGAGGAATACAGACGCTTTCCATTTGCACCTTACTGCAAAAGCTAGTCATAGGTTAGGACTGTTGCCACTTTTTTGTATAGCTGATTAACTGGAAGTGCGGACGCACTGGATGCCTTCAGCTGCCTTTGTGCTCTTGCTGGGCATCCCTGTGCCTTTAAAGGAAGGCTCCCTCCAAGCTAACCTGCCCCTAATCTATCCACTGCTATATGTGCTTTGGAGACTCTGAAAATTATAGTTAGGACCGTAGTAGACAGAGGAACCTTGACGTAGGCACTGCAGCTTACACATATATTTGCAAATGTGTGCAAACAAAACCCTCTGTTTTTAATGTGAATTGTTAGACAGGGTCAATCTTTTTTTAGGCTAGCTGGCAAGTGTTCTGGGAAATCTGTGTGATGTGTGTTGCCCTTCCATGTACACCTTACTGCAAATGCTAGTTATAGGTTGGGGTGGCTGACACTTTTTTGTACAGAGCAATACAGGACCAGGAAAGCTTTATTCTGGCTGAAGAAAAAGGGCTCAAGTGTATCCTGGCAGAGAGATTTATGCACATATTTAATGTACATGTACAAGAGAATAATAATCCTGCACAGAAAGATGAACACAAAAAAAGCCGTATATTGGCAGAGGTATACTGTCACAGAAAAATGTATTGTGGAAAAGGGACACAGGTACAAAAGAAGGGTATCTGGTATTATGATAGAGGATTACAGGCACAGAGACATATTCTGGCAGAGGGATACATGTTAAGGATGGATGTATTCTGGAACAGGGACAGGGGATACAGGTACAATGTACTGTGAAAGAGGGATTATTTTTTAGACATCACTGAGCATATAGGATAAAGAAACTTCTTTCCACTTCTACAGTGAATGCTTTTGGAAATACAGGAGAAGTGTTAATAGTTTATTTTTATCAATTAACAAAATGGAACGTAAATGAATAGAAATGGAAAGTAAATGAACAGAAGAGGAATACAAATCAAATCAATATTTGGTGTGATCACCCTCTGCCTTCAAAATAGCATCAGCTCTTCTAGGTATACTTGCACAATTTTTGAAGGAAGTTTTTGAGGGAACATCTTGGAGAACTAACCACAGACCTGTGGATGTATGCTGCCTCAAATCCTTCTGTCTCTTCATGTAATCCCAGACAGACTCCATGATATTGCGATCAGGGCTCTGTGGCGGCCAAACCATCACTTCCAGGACTACTTGCTCTTCATGCCGAAGACAGTTCCTAATGACATTGGCTGTATGTTTGGGGTTATTGTCCTGCTGCAGAATAAATTTGGGGCCAATCACACACCTCTCTGATAGGATGGTATGATGGATAAATATCTACCTATATTTCCCAACATTGAGGATACCGTTGATCCTGACCAAATCCTCAACTCCATTTGCAGAAATGCAGCTCCAAACTTGCAAGGAACCTCCACCATGCTTCACTGCTGCCTGCAGACGCTCATTATTGTACCGCTCTCCAGCCCAGCCAACAAACTGCCTCCTACTACAGCAAAATAATTCAAATTATGACTCATCCGTCCAAAGTGTCTGCTGCCATTTTTCTGCACCCCTGTTCCTGTTTTCCTGCGTAGTTATGTCACTTAACCTTGTTTCCATGTCAGAAGTTTGTCTTTTTAGACGCAATTCTTCCATGAAGACCACTTCTGGCAAGACTGCTCCAGACAGTAGAAGGGTGTACCTAGGTCCCACTGGTTCCGCCAGTTCTGTGCAGATGGCACTGCTGGACATCTTCTGATATTGAAGGGAAGTAAGCATGATGTGTCTATCATCTGCTGCATTGATCCTTTGACACCGACCCAACACAAAATTTGCAGCCTCACTGCACTGGGTTTGATGCCGTGGGGCTGCATATTTGTATATCTCCATTTGTGCTGGAAGCGCCCTGCACAGCGCGCTCCCAGCAAAGAAACCAGGGTCTCACTGTGAGCCCCAGGTCCCGCACGAACGATTTGGACCCGTAACTCCCAATTCCAGGTCACCTGATCGCTGTGATAAGTCACTGTGAAGCAAGCCCCTGTTTTTTCCTCTCTCTGAATGGAGAAGAGAGATGCAATGTCTCTCGATTGAGAGAGAGAACCCACAACAGTTTGTAAAACAAATATTAAAAAGAAAAGAAAACAAAGAGAAAATACCTAGATCAATGTTTGATCTAAGTCAGTGTTTGAGTCACGTAAGGGTCAAAGGTCAGGGTCCATTTATTTTGGGCAGAATTTTTTTTTTTTACATTAGTATCAGTGTGTTTTAGGTAGGACAAAAAAAATTGCAAAATGCACACTATTGTTTCTGGGCTGTACTACGGGTACAAACAACAAATAACATACACATACTGTATGTGGCATCGCTGCAATCGTCAGCAGCAGGAGAATTTATTTTGGGTTGTTCTTTGGTGATTGGGATTTGTTTTACCCTTAGGTGTGAAGGGGTTGTTTCCTTGGCTGACCACTGTGTCTATGGTCCTCAATATTGCCCCATTTCTTTGTGCTTCTTCAAAAGAGCTTGAACAGCACATCTTGACACCCCAGTCTGCTTCAAAATCTTTCCCTTGGTGAGACCTTGCTGACACAGTATAACTAGCTTGTGCCTTGTTGCTATGCTCAGTCCTGCCACGGTGTATGACCTGTGACAGTTTGGCTCTACACAGCCCTGATCTCAACATCAAGTCTGTCTGGGATTACATAAGGAGACTATATTTGAGGAGGCCTACATCCACAGATTTTTGGTTGGTTCTCCAAGATGCATGGAACAAACTACCTGCCGAGTTCCTTCAAAAATTGTTTGCAAATATACCTAGAATTGATGTTGCTTTGAAGTGAAAGGGTAGACACACCAAATATTGATATGACTTTGATTTTTCTTCTGTTCGCTCACCTGGCATTTTGTAAATTTATAAAAATAAACAATAAAAATATATATGTTTGAAAGCATGCTTACTTTACAGCATTTCTTCACACCTAAAACGTTTGCATAGTACTGTGCCCCAGACGACGTCAATTGTGACGAAATGCGTAGGGCGGAGCCTGCTGTGACATCATTGCATACCGGAAGTTCGCCGGAGGCCATCTTATCTGCTGGTTGGATTGAGTGGTTACATGCGCTAATGCCGCATTATACATGTGAGCGTTTTTACCATTTTAAATACATTTTATAAAGGATTTCACACTATGCTGGACTCCATTTCTCTTGTATATCTGATGAATGGATGACTGTATATGAGCCTGCTTATATGGAGACATTCCTTGTCCCAGATGTCACATACCAGAGTTATTTTGGAGGAGACTTCCATGGGATATTTGTACCAAAGGGCACCATAACCTTCCGTGATTAGAGGATCATAGTTATTCGGTAAGCGTGTATGGTGTTGTCTGGTGGAGGCCCCTCACATCTTCCCAGCTCACCCTTGGAAACAGTTTATTTTATTCTGAGATTTTGGACACTTGTATTTTTATTTTGTATATTTCTTTTCACATTGGGACTATTATCCTTTATTTGTTTGATCACCATTTTCTTTATATGTATTTGTTTAAATACATTGAAATAACAATGTGCTGTGCTCTATGTAAATATCACATAGTAGGTCTGCAGTACATGATTTTTGTACACATAAGCGCAGTGCAATATTTGGTATATACTAGTTTGCACTGTACTACACGTCCTTGTGATGTGACTGTAATGCCGTTTCCGAACTACAGTAAAGTGCAACAACACCAATTATTGTGTGGACATTCCTTTCTTGGAGTTAAAAAACAATTATAGCTATTTACATAACTCTGTGCCATCCAGCACTCAGTTTATCCAGCGTTTGAAAAAGAGTTCCAGAGCCGCCACCATTCCGTATACCCGGAACCGGTGTGCACTGCACTGATATAATTTGACATCACTGTAATTAATGTTTGTGCCCGCTAACCCCAACTCTACGCATTTCATCGAGAAATGAGGTCTCCAAGCCCTTGTTTTGAACTTAATAAATGTGTTGCGCAGTGATTTCTGCCTCACAGTCTTTCTACTCTTTGGAGCTGCATAACCAGGATTTATGAAAGTACTGGGAGCCCCCTTGTGGTTGGAGTGGAGAGGTGTTGGACAATTATAGTGTATAAAGCGCATCTTGACCCATGTATTAAATCAGGGTCAAATTGTTTTGGTGAGTGCACACATATTTGTGTGGCACTGTGGAGTGATGTGGCACTTGTATTCACCAGTTGAGAGCACTGACTTTTCTTTAAAAATTGTATTATAAAAAGTGTAGACTGGTAGCATTTTGTGTAGCACATGGATGCTTTAGAGTAAAGCACTTTTCTATTCAGAGGTGGAGGAACAATACACATTTTTTAAAAAAATTTTTTGTATATAATTATAATATTATGTATTGGATGGTACTCACCTTACGAATATGTGGTTGAATCTATTATGATATGATATATTTTTGGCATTTAGCTTTTGCTGACATATTCAGAGATTTATTTTGGTAAACTGTTAGAAGGAATTTTGTCACTTCTTTAGAGAGGCACTTCTTTCTAACATTTCAAAATGGAATTTACAGGCAAGTCAAAATTCCTCATTTTAATTGTACAGTGCAGGACACAGGCTAAATGTTCACAGATCTTGGAACACTCCCAAGCAATGAATGAGAAGGCCCAACTACAACAAGGGTCAACTGATTAAACTTCAGAGTGCCGCTGCAAGAACCCTGTGGCTGAAAACTGCATCTGCAAAAGATTGGCCATCCACCTGGTAGAACTTTGAAAATGTATGAACAGAGGAGCAGGTGGTGGCCTTACAATAGTAGGGCAGAATGAAATAAAAAACAAGAAGCGCACCAGCCTTGCGCATTACCTCAGTAACCAAAATTTATTACTTGTAAAAAATATACTCACAAACAGCGAATAAAATCAAGCATATAAGTCCTCACAGGGACTTGAAGATAACATGAGTCCCATCAGGGGAATGGGTGTTCAGTACAGCTGACGCGTTTCGAAGGGGGTCCCTTCTTCCTCAGAGCTAACTGAACTGTGAGTGCTCTCTCTTATATATACACTTCTGGACTAGACCTAGGCCCTCCCTAATGGGTTGGGCAGTCTCAGGTTGATAGGAGGGGCCAAGATATTGTCAACAGACCATCGATATTTGCAATGCCATTAGAGAGAAATAACATAAAATATAAAATGTAAAATGCATAAAAAACATAAAAAAACCCATTTTGCATACACCACTTAGTGTGCATATAATCCATCAATTTAGCGATGACACCATAGGAGATGATGATCATGGCTAATACATGATGAAGCATGATATATTATAAATAATTCTCGTGTTCCATGTTTCATTAGTGAGCAATGTGTCCCCTGGACACTTCATCCAGAGGACTTGTTATGAAGCTGGATGGATATATAGCAATAAATGTGACAATAAACATAGATTATTAATAATGATTGTTAATCAACAAATGTCTTGATGGTTGAGTGTCCATAGTGACACAACCACATGTATATATATGTATAAACATATAGACATATACACCCACAATCAGACCTTCAACCCGAAGCTGTGTGTTTTGTGCTACCAGGCAACTGCATGCGTTTCATGATCCGATGATGAAGAAGATTAAATCAGTGCTCTTAAATCCATAATGCTGTATAGTCAGCCGCAGAGGGAGATCTTGGACTTCCCTCCTTGGCTGCAGGTTTACCCAGTGTATGGAACGCACGCTAGTGTACCATGCTCGTCACTGCGCATGCGTGAACCAACATGCGCATGCGCAGTATAAGGAGGAAGGTCCGTCTGCGCGATCACGTGAGCCCGCATCACGCGCATCTGACGGCCACTCTGTACGCGTGCGCCAAACCCGCTCTACTGGGTCAGATACCAGAACTGCTACCCCGCCCCCATCCTCTGACGAGGCTCTCCTTAGGGGAAAAAGACCTGTCTGGAGATTCCCCTCTGACGGGCTTACTGTTATATGCACCTTATAACAGATCAAATGGGGTGGTCAGACGGCCCTGGCTGCCCTACTCCAGGAGTATATTGAAGTGAAGGACATTATCATAAACATATATATATACATGTGTATACACGTCATGCGCACGCGTGTAACACCTTCAGTGCATATGACAGTAATGTTGCCGGTGGGTGTAGAATGTAAAACATATAGGCATACGTTCACATGGACGCCTTCCATGCTTCATGTATACAACACATGTGATGCATGATGATGAATACAGTAAAGTAAAAATAAAAATAAAAATAATAATAGAAATATAGTAATATGGTATAAGATAAAATCTATAAAATACAACTAAGACCCTATACACATAATTACGATTAGATATTAAGGTAAGGACCACGTTATAGGCGCTTATGTACCCTAGTGCTTAATTCAATGATATTACTCCTGATCGTGGGAGAGTCTCCTATTGGGGTACTATGATCAAGCATATAAGGCCATCACTTGCACCCTACCCCTAAGATACTCTAATATTTTTTGTTTTAATTTTACTTCTCACTAGGGTGACTGATATTACCAACATATGTGACGGGGCCCTATGTGGAAGATCTATATATTAGGTATGGCCATAAAGAATGTTCTACATACAACAATTATGTAAAGACTGTTCTACATACAACAATTATGTAAAGATATGATAGACTTCACATCTATACATTCGGGAGATCCATCAACCGTGGACTTGCAGTATATTAACAGTCTTAAGGAGTCACTAGTTCGCACCAAACTACTAAAGAGACCATATATGTCCTTGTAGTATGGGACAGTAGGATGAAAGATTGTTATTGTCAGGGCTAGTGATAGGTAACCACATTCCTTACACTCAGAACATTCCTGTTGACAACAATATATGTATTACTAGATACAATTGATATATTAAATCGCAAACTGAAATTGGGGTGGAAAAAAGTAGAGATAACCCGATTGCGTTTGCACTACCTAGTGGCTAAATAAGAGTACAATAGTAGGGTACAGAGGCCTGGTGGTGAAATGCCCAGGAAACTCCCACCAACCTGGCCATGTAAAAGCACAGAAGAAGACTGAGAGTGTAAGCGCTAGTGATCAGTTGTCTTATCCGCCAAGCAATGGTAGACCTGGAAGCAGGAAGCGCCTTGTGAGGTCCGGAGGATAGGACAAAGAGAATCCATCTTCCTGACAGAAACAGTTGTTTTGAGGTGGACTCTTATGGCTCTGACTAAATCCAGGCAAGGATGGGAGGGCTGTATCTTCATTGAGGTAGAAGACTGATAACCACCTTAAGAAGAAAAGATGGTCTTGGACTAGGAACTACCTTGTCATTGTGAAGAATGAGGAATGGGTGCTTACAAGAGAGCCACCAACACAGAAACAAGTCTTATAAGACATGATAGCAACCAAAAAGGCCACACTGCAGGAGAGGTCATCTGAGGGGATATCCCTGATGGGTTCAAAGGGTGGTTTCTGCAGGGCAGAGGGAACCAAGTTTAGGTTCCAATGAACCACAGGGTTCTGCAAGTGGAGCCTGGTTGGAGACACACCTTAAATAAAGGTTTTGACAAAGGAAAGTGAAGCCAGAGGTTGTGAAAAAAGAATAGACGAGGCAGAAACCTGTCTATTCAGAGTGCTTCACCTTTCGTAACATGTTGCATCCGTATTCAGGGTGTAACATGTTATGATCAGAACATCCCCCGCTCCGCCCAGCCACGTCACTCATTCAGTCTTTTGTGGATGAGAGACAAGTGCCGAATGAGAAAGCCTTGGTGGCTGTCGGCTTGTAATCCTCCATGAACTACCACAGTGCTGTGGAGCGTCGTGGTAGTTCATTTATTCTTCCTGTCAGTATATGCGATTGCTAGTATATATTCTGTACGGACAAGTAGATATGCTGACAGAGCTGCAGGAGACTGGCATGGCAATGTTTTACAGGCACCTGCAAACAAAAATAATAAATGCACATTTTTTTACCTGCAAAAAAAATGTGCATTTATTATTTTTTTTTACTAAAAAGGTGAACTTATCCTTTAAAGCCAAGTTTTGGTTAAGTCCTGATTGTAGGAAGGCCTAAATGCAAGACACAGTGTAATTTCTCGGACTGAAATGCCTTGTTTCACACCAGGCAAAGAAGGATTTCCAGGGATATTAGATCTTTCTGGAAGTGACTTCTTACTTTTAGCAAAGTAGGAACAGACTTAGAGACTCCTGTCTTTTAAGACCTGAGCGGCCATGAACAGGGGGCCCTGAGTAGGTCTGGCCTGATTGAGAGAAGCCAGGGGTTCTTTCCTAGTAGCCCAAGTATGTCTGCGTACCAGGTTCAAGCCAGTCTGGTGTAATGAGGGTCACCAGTTTCTTCTCTTGCTCGCTTTTGTGGTGCAGACAAGGTAGAATTTGAACTGGAGGGAAGGCAAAGATTCAGCTGAACAGAGACCAGAGGATTATCAAGGGATCTGATGCCAGCTATGTCTAACATATCAGGCTGAAGATGTCAGGGTGAAGGGCCTATTACCCTTGATCCAGGTGAGGGCAGCTGAGGTACTCGGCTTTGCAGTTGTCCATTCCTGAGATGTGGACTGCAGAGATCACTGTACAGCAAGTCTCCATCCATGACATTATGTCGCTTGCTTCCTGAAGGGCTGCAAGACTCCTGGTCCCCCCTTGGAGGTTGATGTAGGCTACAGCCTACAGTCTGATTGCACCCTGGTTGGGTATCCTTGCAGAAGGGAGGTCCAGTTTTGTAGGGCTATCCTTATTACTCTGTGATGTTGATGAAGAGTTTGGCTAATATCACTTTCCAGTTTTAAGAAAAGAAAGACTTCCCTATTTTCAAGGCTGCGCTGGAGATCCTAGCCTGGAGCATCTGAATTGTCTTGTGGATATTTGTGGATAGCTGGAAAGGAGATGAATTCTTCATGAGAAGGCCATCCTGATGACCCGTGAGTTCTTAAAAAGACAAGAAAAAGGTACTAGGACCTTTGTGAATACTCTGCGAGCAGATGATTGGCCACCAGGCAATGCAACAAACTGGAAATGACTGTGTTCCACTGCAAAGCAGAGAAACTACTGATAAGTAGAATCAATGGGAATATGAAGATAGACTGGATGTCTATGGATGCCAGGTATTCATATTGTCTCAGAGAGACATTAGCTGACTTTGCAGATTCCATGCAAAACTTGGGAATTTGAAGGTATTTGTTGAGGGATTTTAGATCCTGAATGGGATGAATACCCTGATGGGCTTTAGTTCCGTGAACAACCTTGATTAGAATCCTTTGAACCCGACTTGTGGGGATACTAGCACAACTACTGCCTGGGACAAGAGATGGTTCAGGGCATTGTGCAAATCTGACTGTCCTTGGGCAGATTTTAGTTAATTTAAAAAGAAGAAAGTGGTGAAGGGGTAAACATTTGAACTCTATTTTGTACCCCTTTGAAACCATCAACTGAACCCATATCTAGGACCCAGAGAGGCACATTGTAACATAAGTCCATCTGCTTGTAGGAGAGAGGATTCCCCTTCATTTTGAAAGAGAACTTTGGGAAAGACTTGGTGGGCTGTGTGTGCCAAGGCATATGCCAAAAGAAAGGGCTGAACTTAGGTTTTGAAGCTGAAGCCTTGACAATGCCAAATACATATCCACATTAGCAGCTTATTGTGTTATGCTGCAACTTCAGGTGTATACGAGTCTGGGAGCGAGAAATGTTCTGCACCCTCTTCTAACTCTGCCCCTAGGTCCTCTTCATTCCCTTCTATATCCACTTCATCTAGACTGGGCATATCAGGCTCTGATTCAGGAAGAGCTAGAGGATCTGGAGAAAGGGCTTGGTATTCTGAAACCCTGGACAGAGATTTCTATGTTAAAGCTGTTTGTTGTCCAAAATATTGTGGCATAGCTCCAGAAAAACATGCCTTTGGCAGGTAGGCCACTTGTGTGCCTGAAAGGGAACTAGAGTCAGATGTAGAGGACTGTGGTAAAATATGGTTCTGCTCCTCTGCAAGGGAAGCATTGTCACTCTGACATTGAGGGTTGTGTGGGCCTTCTGCAGATTGAATAATTGCTTGCGTTTTTGCCATGGCTCCCTTTTGCTCACCATAGCCATGGGTGAGAGTATTCTTCTGTAGGGTGCTCACGTAGTGTGCAGAATATAGAGAAATTGCATCTGGAAGGAGTGTGCAGCAACCAGGGTGTAGACCATCCTGTAGCGAAGTCTTTGTAGCAAAGAAAGTGCCTGAGTACTTTACTGGGCTCTAGGTGCATGTGCAAAGTGTAAAGTGTGTGACCAGTGTTGTGATTACCACACAAAGTGGGAAAAGTTTGCAGTGTAAACTTAATACATTACAATCGCACCGTTTTTAAGACTAACAGTCAGATACCAGGTAATACTGTCCATTGTGTGCATACCCCCGAAGGGGTCTTCTGGGTCTGGGTTCCATGGGGATGGACCATGGTCCTGGACCTGTAAAATACCCTGAGACTGAATTTATGCATTGTACAAAGGATTCAGGACCCAAAAGCATCATTACAGGCCTCAGCATGGGGTCCAGGTACGACTCCCAAGGTTTTACCAAAGTTGCACTGATCCAGATGCACTGCTTCTATTGTGGTATTAGAAAACAGTGAAGAGTTGATTGAGGAATCCGAAAATAAACAAAATTAAGCCAAGAGTGATATCTCCATAAAAGGAGAAAAGGTCCATCATCTTGGGACACTAGCAAAAGGTTTCCTATAACCTGAAGGAACGAGCCCAGGTCTATGAATACTCAGACTGTGTCCTGTGCTGCAGGATTAGAAGATATGAATTCTGGAGAAGAGATGGGGGTATAGGTACACTGTATTGTGGCAGATGGATAGGGCAGATGACAGTTGTATCCTGGAAAAGGGATGTGGGAACAGGTACACTAGCCCAGAGATGGAGCAAATGAGTACAAAATAGTTTTAGCCATTCCCCACGTCAACTAATACTAAAAAAAGTTTTATTTGGTGCTACACTTTAATAAGAGTGATACGATAAAAGTGACCAGGGGTTAGGTTCCTGGGAGACAGACATGAGTTATGTATTAGAGCAGTGTCACTATGTTTCATCAGGTCATGTGCAAAGGTTGTAAGAGGATTAAGACTGAATAAGAGACAGGCCGATGTTTTGTGGTTGGAAAGAAATGAACCATGTTACTGCTCTGCGTTTGTTAGATGTCCAAGAGAAGAAAAATCCGCCGTGAGTTCCACTCTCACCTTTTTTCCTTTTCAACTTGCGTTTTCGCTGCCTGTTGACAACACATGCTGCTAGGGTGCTGAACAGAACTGCTGCGGCCAAAAAACAGATTGTGGCGACAATTCCGGCAAGAACAGGGCGAGCAAAACCTTCATCGCTAAGTTCTGGAGAGGGGAAGACATCTGTAGAATGAAAAAGTTGAAATTCTCAAAGAAATAGTAACATCAATGAAAACTATAACAACCAGTGAGTCATTATGTACTGTCCCAGAGTGGCTGATGCTCAACTACTAACATAAATATTCATATGTATTCTGCTCAAATCTATAGATCCATATTTCCAGATGTAGATTAATATTTAATGTTCTTTGGTTCCAATGCATAATGTGATGTGGCTGGGAGGAGCCAGCAGAAGGCGTTCTAATAGAAGACAAACAGTAAAGCACGCAAGCAAAATCTCTGATTGGCAGACAGATTACCTGGCACAGCTGAGCTTTGTATAAACCCAACAGGCACTGTGCAGACACAATCCTGGCACACATCACAGCAACCATAACAATATATAATGTAATATAAGAATCTGCAAATACCAACCTGTGCTGGACAGTCCTGCAATATTACTGGGCTCACTGATGAGATCCTGCATCACAGCTAGAACACGGAACTCGTACCACGTCTCCTACAAACAAAACAAAACGCTGCATGACATGCTACTGCTGAACAAGGACTATCAATATGGGACATGTCATAACCCTATAAACAAATGTAGATAATCTAAGGGTAGGCACCCATAATGTGGAAAAAATTTCAATGCAGAGAAACCCAATGTCGGAATCCTCAGGGTAATCACAGTGTAGGCACATGTAATGTGGGAAATCTCAGGACAAGGACCCATAATGTGGGAAACCCCAGTGTAGGCACCCATAATGTGGGAAATCTTAGGACAGGGACCCATAATGTGGGAAATCACAGTGTAGGCAAATGTAATGAGGGAAATCTCAGGACAGGGACCCATAATGTGGGAAATCACAGTGTAGGCACATGTAATGTGGGAAATCTCAGAACAAGAACCCATAATGTGGGGAAACCTCAGTGTAGGCACCCATAATGCGGGAAATCTCAGGACAGGGACCCATAATGTGAGAAATCTCTGGGTAGGTTCCTGTAACGTGGAAAATCTCAGGGTACATAGTCTGGTTGAAAAAAAAAGACACAAGTCCATCTAGATAGACCATTAAAAAATAAAAGACAATGCCATATGAAATAAATGAATACAAAAAATAAATTTGTAATGTGGGAATTCTCAGGGTAGGGACTTATAATGTGAGACATCTCAGGGTACAGTCTGGTTGTTATTCTTATGAATTGTGAGATCATGCTGACATACTTCTTGTATTTTGTGCCCATTCACCATGGACATCACTACTCCTCCTGTTAATGTCCCCACAACATAACATATAGGTTCAGTAATGATTTTAGGAGCCCCTAGTAATGCCTGCAGCAAGGTTGCAGAGCTGGGAACAGAGATTGCACTATTAAGAGTCCCAAAAAGATAGAAAGAATGATCAGGGGATTCAATTTCCCAGGATCCAACAAACAGTGACCGATCCTTTACAATATAGATAGTTTTCAAAAGGTTATGATAGTCAGATGAAGAAATATGAAAAGTCCTCACAAGTGCAGAAGGTTATAACAAATTCCCACACACCTTTCACCTACCTGGGAAAGTTCTTTTGCCAAGATCTCGGTCTCAGTTCCAGCTATCGAGTCATCGAGAATCTCCCATCTCTCTGCTAAGCGAAACTCCATGATGTAACGATCGAGTGGAAAGCTGTGATTGGCTGGGGGGAGCCAGGAAAGCAGTACACCTTGCTGGGTCCGATTGGCTATTAGGCAGCGGGGTGAGGTCAAAACCAGGAGAGGCTCCGGAGTTGTGAGAGGGAAGGCTGTCAGGAATATGATGACATTATTAGAGGATACCCTATTACAGCTGTATGTTAGAATTCAGTCTATAGAAATACCTATCTGTGCCTCACCTAAAGTCCGCACCGTGACCACCTCACTGAAAGAGCTGGTCCCCAATTTGTTTTGTGCAAGAACGCTGAACTGATATTCCGTCTCTGAGTCCAGAGATTCTACAAGCAGGAATGAGGCTCCACTGGCTACAGGCATGGAGACCCAGTCATGAGGCCCAAACTGAGCACGCTTCATCCTGTTACAAAGCCAAAATATGGAAATATAGTAACAACAATCACATTTAATTTGGCAAGAACCCATTACACAGGAATATATCTTTGAAGAAAGGGGGGGGGGGGAATCAGATAAACCGTTTAAATAATTCAACAATGGTCTCTTCACAACTCAGCCAGTCATTGCAGTGAGAGTTACCAAGTCTTTCTTCTCCAATAGTAGGGAACCTAGAAAAGCAGCTAATGTACCTCCTAAACAAACAGTACAAAGGATGGGTGGAAATATAGTAATTCAGAAAGGTCATCTAAAGTACAGTAGTATTTTCCTCACTTTGTCCCAATGACACTCAATGATCCGCCATGTGAGATGGGTTCCTGTCATATGCCATGTTCTGTCATTTTCTAAGGTGTCCAACTTGGTTCCATGACTTTCTACAATCAATGAGTCTACTATGTGAAATAGCAGCAGTCTCCTGGTTCATCCACAATTTTCTCACTCAGAAGTGAATGTCAACATTAGAGCTCATTAGGCCAACTACTTATTAGACAAGTTGATAAGCTGCAGCAACCAGTGAGATGCTCTATTGCCTAAGCAGCAACAAATACATTTTGGTAAAGTGCTAACATTGTAATATTCAGAAAAATCCCACCAGTTTACTTTGTATCTATGTTTTTATAAAATCCACTACAGCTAAATGCAGAAGTTGTTCACACTTGTATGTGTGTCTGAGAAGGGCTCCCCATCTAGTAATAGGATGAGCCTTCTTATACTATAGCATATGAAGGCAGGGCTGAAGTAGGTGGCCCTAGAACCAGGGAACATACTGGCTACGTTTTCATAGGTTCAGACTTAGTCATTCACAAGATGAGGATTTAGCAAAATTGGGCATCCTAGTGCATTTGACAGACACCAGTGAGGCTGTGTCCCTGGAAGCCAATTTATATGTTCCTATCTGAAAAAATAAAGGACACCTATACTGAGAGGCCTAAAAGGGACAGTCAAAACTGCCATCCATCTGGGAATGCTAGTTACCTGGCAGTTTCTGTCTTAGAACTTACTGAATCACTGACCAGTATCAAGCATGTAGAAAAAACAAAACCAGTGTAAAGTCATAACTTTGGACAATTGTTTCAGTTCAGTAACTCAGAGGTACTGAAGCCAGAGGATCACAATGGCAGCTAGGAAACTAGCAGCCCATGTAGTTTCCTTTAAAGTGAGCAATTCACAAGGGCAACTAAAACTGAACATATGATGGAAAAAAGAACAAGCAGATACACAGATATTGCTTATTATGGAAAATGTCAAGTAAATCAGTAGGTCCAGGGAGATTGCAAGCTAAAGTTATAGGCAGATCTTAACTTCCTGTAACAATTGCACTTGGTGGCTGCTCTACCTCCCTCAAAAAGTAAGCCTGTGCCCAGATCATGGAAACACCAATCTCCATTTCAATTAAAAATGACTAGACTCAAGTACCCTGAGGATAGCAGCAAAGTGCTCAAAATCTATTCCTCTAGGGAGCCTGTACAGGGCTGTTGCAGTGTTCTGGGAGCTGCCAACTTGGACTCCTCCACGACAGCCAAGTGATAGATGGCTAGACATTGTGCCCAGGCTTTTAACTTGCCCCTGGTTCTTCCTATGCAAAGCTCACATGACCACCTTGAGGCACTGACTTACAAGTTGGGACACTGTGTTAAGTAAATACAAAGACAGAGCAGATCAGTACCTTCATGTGACAGGCACCATTTACATCCCACAGCCTTTCAGGGAGATCACATGAAAGAAAGACAGATGGAAAGGCTGCAGTGACTCAAAAGGGAGGGAGGGAAGCAGGGTCAAGCATATTCAGGGTTTGAATATACACTATATGATCAAAGATTTGTGGACACCTGATAATCTTACATACTATATGACAAAAATGATGTGACACCCCCTCCTATAGTAATTGAGTGCAGGTGTTTCCAATGCAGGTTCTTGTTAATGTTGCAGCATACAAAGAAATATTAAACAACTGTGTGCTTCCAATCATGTGATGACAGTTTTAGGACGTGGCTGTGCGCAAAAGTCAGGTCCAAAATGATATGGTTTGATGAGCTTACTGTGGAGGAACCTGAGTTGCCTTCACAGAGCCTTGACCTCAACCCTATTGAAAATCTTTGTGATATACTCAAATGCCTATTGTGTGCCAGACCTTCTCATTCAACATCAGTACTAGACCTCACAAATGCTCTTTTTACTAAATGTGTCAAATTCCCACAGACACATTTTCCAGTGGAACCTGTTATAGCCCCAAAGTGTTGTACAGTTGTGTATCCATGCATGTTTTGGAAAGGCATATTTAACAAACCTGTATATTGTAGGTGTGATGGTCAGATGTCCACAAACGTTTGATCATACAGTGGAAGTCACTTTGGCCTAAAGTTCCAGACTGAATTACTGCTTAGTGCCTGCAGTTTGGAACCAGGAAGAGCCTGTTTGAGAGGCATTTTTCATGCTCGTTAAGGAAACATAAAAATGTAATTATTTTAATGTGCAAAGCCTGACCACAAGAGCCATCATGGAGGTTTTGGGAGACAAATTCCCAGTCTGACTTCTGCAGGAAACATCAGCAGTTGAAATCTCTGTGCTTCACAAAGAAGATAACCTCTGCTTATGTATTTAATCATCATATTCTCAGCTTGAATTGCCCAGATTTGTTACAACTATAATTGAACGCAACATTCAGTATTATCTCTTTCTAAGGGGAACAACAGGTTGGTCAGGGTGTGAAGAGCAGGAATGATGCAGGGTACATGGTCAGGGCGTGAAGAGGAGGAATGATGCAGGGTACGTGGTCAGGGCGTGAAGAGGAGGTATGATGCAAGGTACGTAGTCAGGGTGTGAAGAGGAGGAATGATGCAAGGTACCTGGTCAGGGCGTGAAGAGGAGGAATGATGCAACGTACGTGGTCAGGGCGTGCAGAGGAGGAATGATGCAACGTACGTGGTCAGGGTATGAGGAGGAGGAATGATGCAGGGTACGTAGTCAGGGTATGAGGAGGAGGAGGAATGATGCAGGGTACGTGATCAGGGCGTGAAGAGGAGGAATGATGCAGGGTACGTGGTCACGGCATGAAGAGGAGGAATGATGCAACGTACGTGGTCAGGGTATGAGGAGGAGGAATGATGCAGGGTACGTGGTCAGGGTATGAGGAGGAGGAATGATGCAGGGTATGCGGTCAGGGTATGCGGAGGAGGAGGAATGATGCAGGGTACGTGATCAGGGTGTGAAGAGGAGGAATGATGCAGGGTATGTGGTCAGGGTATGAGGAAGAGGAATGATGCTGTAGCCAGCATGTGAAGAGAAGAGGCAAAGCAAGTTGTATTCAGAATGTGGAGAGAAAGTCTGATGCAAGGTGTGTTCAGACTAAGTGGTCAGGGTATGGATGGAGGAGTGATGCATGTAAGTGTGTTCAATCCACGTGCTCAAAGGGTGGAGAGGAGGAGCATTGTAGGGTTTGTTCAAATTGTGTGATCAGGATGTAGAGAGAAGGAGCGAAGCAGGGTGTGTGTTGGGATGTGGAGAGGAAAAGTGATGCAGGGTGTGGGGTTAAAGTGTGAAGAGAAGGGGTGATGCAAAGTGTGGTTAGGCAGTGTGTGGTCAGGGTGTCGTGAGGAGGAGCAATGTAGAGTGTGTGGTCAGGGTGTCGAGAAGAGAAGTGATGCAGGGTGTGTGGTCAGTTTGTGGAAAAGAGGAACGATGCGGGATGTGTGGTCAAGGTATAGGGAGGAAACCTTATGCAGGGTGTGTGATGTATGTGTGGAGAGGAATAACAATGCAGGGTGTGTGGAGAGGAGACACATACAATTCTTCTTCACTGGAAATGCATTTTCTGCTTGTCCTGCACACTGTTACAGTCTTCCCATTATTTGCATGTTTTTCTATTCAGGGTAAAAAATGTACAACAAAACAAGGCAGGAAAAGATGCAGTCTCAGTCTATGGTGTCTCACCAGATGCAAATATCATACATAGATCTTAAACACATGACTAATAATCACAAATTATCATAGTGCAAACATGAAGTGGCATCCTTTATATGTGTGCGGCATAATATATACATCTCTGGTGTATATACAAACACACATATATCATACAGACATATAGGTGGCTCTCTATATGTCACAGCAGGAATGCAAGGCTAACATCCCCGACAAAGCATGACAGACACATAAAGACAGTGTGGAGATAGAAGCTGCAAAGCATGCTGGGATGACTCACAGAGCTCCATACCAAACTGAGAATGTCTGCTCAAATCCTCCGTCGTACCCAGCCTCCCAGGTCACATTGGCCGTGTTCATGGACACCACAACTCGCACATTGGAAGGGGCGTGCGGGCTGGTACCTACAGACAGGAAAGCAATATGACATAGCAGGAAGTGCTCAGATCAGTAGACATGAGATTTCAGATGTCACCATACACAGGTGGGATGCTAAATGTCAAGAAAGTTGTTAGCATGTGCAGGGCGAGTGCTTCCACTAGGCAAACTAGGGCGCACTGCCATCCAGGAGCACCTGGGCACAGCACAGGCCGGTACTCTCGGTGTGGGACGCCACCACATTATGAATGATCCTTTAGCTGAGAGAAGGGGCTGCAGAGGGGAAGAAGAAAGTACAGAGGAAGATGCCGGGTGTCTAGGGCAAGTTTAGCAGCTGAGCTGCTGCTCCTTCCAGTGTTCCTCTCAGACTCAGTCCCTTACTGCAAGCCGGAAGGTGGTTGCTGACCACTGTGGAGTTCCAGCCCTTCTCTTCCGATTCATCAGTGGAGGCGGAGCTGCGCCTGAGGAGGAAGGTAATGTCTGACTATATCTCATGTCTGTGTGAGTGTGACCCGGCCAGCCATCCATCACATGTGCAATGTGTCAGTGAGTGATGACACCATTACTAACCAACAGCCTTCTCTTCAAGTGCTTGCTGAATTGTGTCAGTGTTGATGGTGGTGTGTTGTGTTGGATCGGTCACTGTGTGGGATCGCTCTGTTCAGGTGTTCTCTGTGTGTGGCAGTGGGATGGGCTGCCTGCTGATCTCCCCCCATTGCCTGGGGAATTCCAGCCTGGGGCCTGTCAGAGTGTGGATTCATCAACCTCCACTCACTGCAACTGTCACCCTGCCACTGCCAGCCACAGATACAGTCGATCCATGACACCGACTTTGTCTTTAATATTGGTGCTGGTGGGGGGGGGGGGGTCAAGTACCTGGTCTTGCTTAGGGTGCAAAATAGTCTAACACCGGCCCTGAGCGTGTGCCATATGTCTACAAATACAGGTGGGAAGTCAGATTTCACCATACATGGCTAAGATGTCAGGCAGATCTAGGGAAGTGCTGGGTAAGGCCCCCCTCCCCTCCACCACACACACACGCACTTTAGTTGCACCCCTCCCTAGATCTCAAAGTACATCCACTGATCCATGAGCCAGTCTGGTTGATGCAAAGGGACACTTGGGTTCCGGTAGCCGATCCAAGGTGGCACTTGGGTGCCGGTAGCCGATGTGGCACTCTGATGCAGGTAGCTGATGTAAGGGGGCACTCTGATGGGGGCAACTGTTGTAGGGGAAGCTCTGATAGGGACATTTGATGTAAAAGGGCACCTTGAGGGGGAAGCTGATGTAAGGGGACACACTGGTGTGGACAGTTTATGTAGGAAGCAGTTTGATGGGGACAACAAATGTGAGGGGGCATGGATGAAGACAGCTGATGTAAGGGGGAACTTTGATGCAAACAATGTATGGGGGCACTCTGATGGGGACAACTGATGGGGGCACTATGATGTGGACCCTGATGTAAGGTGGATTCTTATAGGAACCTTAATGTAAAAGGGGGACATTGATGACTCCTGATGTAAAAAGAGACATCTGTTATGGGGGGGGGAGTTCTGTTTAATCATCCCAATCTAATGACAGACTGCTGCATATTAGAATTCCCTGTTCACTCCTGCACCACCTTTACACTACCTGTCAGCCATATCTTCTGTGTCATGACTTGTGATATAGAAGTGCTCCAAGTGAATAGAGAACACTGGCTCCCCACATCTATCACACTATGTGACAGTCTATTAGCGATTCACACACAGTGTTAACATTCTGCTCTGACTTATTTACTGCACCCCAGGATAAGATAGGCTAGGTCTGGGACAGTTTTCAGGAGCCACCTGGCAGTTAAGATCTAACATCCCATCGGTGTCTGGAGACATGTACATCTCACTTCTGTATGGTGACATCTGACATCATATCTGTGTGTAGTGAGATCCATCCCACATATTTTCTTAAATCCTTAAAATGCCAAAATGACATCAGATCTCTAACCAATGTGGTATATTCCAGTCATGTCTAGGGCAATCCAATAAAACCATCCATGCCTGGTGACTTCTGACATATCCCAGTCCTTTCTGGTAGCATTAGCCTTGGATCTTGTACCATCCAACACCTCACCTGTGTCTGATATCAGATCCAAGTGAGATGTCTGACGTTAACAGGATATTTCACCCATGTCTATTTGTGATTTTACCCGTGTCTGGTGATATCTGGCATGTAAAGCTGACTAATGAACTAACCAAACTCAACCACTATACCCAACAATTTTCAATCCAAGAAGTCAGGCGAAAAATTGTTGACAGAAGAGCACCTGCATTCATTCAGATGAAGACACTATTCAGGCATTATGACACCTGGCAGCCTCAGCTGTGGAAGGAAAGAATATTGCTCGATTCCCCCATCAATACTGCGTGTGGGGGGCACGGGGAGCCATCCTGGCTAGCAGAACCCGAGGATTACTAGTAGTGGCTATAGCCACCAGCAGTAATCGTATGTATAAATTCCACCACACTGGTTGTACCCAAGTCGACTGATGGATCAACTTGGGTACAATCAGTCTGCCCATACATGGATCGAATTTTGGCTGGTCCCCGCTGAACCCGGCTGAATTTCAATTCATGTATGGCTGGTTTTAGATTTAATTTGTTTAGCCTACAGGCTGAATTAAATTTAAAAAAAATCTATCAGGGTCTGTCCAGCTTTACACATGCTTGGTGACGTGACAATGCAATCATGTCTGGTAATGTATGCTATCCCACCTGTGTCCAATGACATTCCATTATGGTCTGTTGCCATCTGACATCCTATCTATGCTTGATGACA
This sequence comes from Staurois parvus, assembly GCF_062004578.1. NCBI lineage: Eukaryota > Metazoa > Chordata > Amphibia > Anura > Ranidae > Staurois > Staurois parvus. The sequence goes on along the minus strand of NW_028318739.1, from coordinate 150,436 downwards.
TCTGACGTCTTCCCTGTGTATGGCAACATCTGATATGCCACCTGTAGTGACATCCGATATCCTATCTGTGCCTACTGACATCTGATATCCTACCTGTGCCTAGTTACATCTGATAACTTACTTGCACCTGGTGACATCTGATAGCTTGCCTGTTTAGGGTGGTATTTCTCACATGTGCAGAGGCATCTTACATCTTGTCCACATATGGTGACATGCCACCTGTGCCTAGTAAAATTTGACATTCCACTTCTGTCTCATAATTTCTGACCTCAAGCTCATTCCTGACAACATCTGAGATGCCACCTGTGTCTAGAGACATCTCACTCACGTCTGGGAACATCAAACTTCTCGCCTGTGTTTTGCAACATCCTACAGTCCACCTGTACCTTGCGATATTATATACACCACCTGTGCCTGGTAACATCTCATATTTTGTTTCTGGTTGCACCCTACCTATGTTTGGAGACACCTAAAATTTCACCTACATCTGGTGTAATCCCACCTTTGTCTGGTGACATCACATTTGTGTTTGCAGACATCTGACATCTCATAACTATATGATGGGATTCAACCCATGTCTTGTTACCTGTGACATTCCACCGGTTTCTGATGACATCTGATATCCTGTGTTTGGCAACATCAGATTTACTACCCATGCCTCATAACATCTTCTACACTACCCATGCCTCATGACATCTGCTACACTACCCATGCCTCATAACATCTACTACACTACCCATACCTCATAACATCTTCTATACTACCCATGCCTCATAACATCTGCTATACTACCCATGCCTCATAACATCTGCTATACTACCCATGCCTCATGACATCTGCTACACTACCCATGCCTCATAACATCTACTACACTACCCATACCTCATAACATCTTCTATACTACCCATGCCTCATAACATCTGCTATACTACCCATGCCTCATAACATCTGCTATACTACCCATGCCTCATAACATCTTCTATACTACCCATGCCTCATAACATCTGCTATACTACCCATGCCTCATAACATCTGCTCTACTACCCATGCCTCATAACATCTTCTATACTACCCATGCCTCATAACATCTTCTATACTACCCATGCCTCATAACATCTTCTATACTACCCATGCCTCATAACATCTACTATACTACCCATGCCTCATAACATCTACTATACTACCCATGCCTCATAACATCTGCTCTACTACCCATGCCTCATAACATCTTCTATACTACCCATGCCTCATAACATCTACTATACTACCCATGCCTCATAACATCTGCTCTACTACCCATGCCTCATAACATCTTCTATACTACCCATGCCTCATAACATCTGCTCTACTACCCATGCCTCATAACATCTGCTCTACTACCCATGCCTCATAACATCTGCTCTACTATCCATGCCTCATAACATCTGCTATACTACCCATGCCTCCTAACATCTGCTATACTACCCATGCCTCATAACATCTGCTATACTACCCATGCCTCATAACATCTGCTATACTACCCATGCCTGATGACCTCTCATAACCCACTTGTGCCTTGTGACATCTTACCCATTTCATTTCTGGTGACACCCTACCCACGTCTGGAGACATGTAAAAACGTGTCTGCATCTAATGACATCTCACCTGTGTCTGCTGACATTTGATATTTGATCTGTGTCTGATGACATTTGACATCCTCCACCTGGGTTTGGTGACAACACACTATAATGTTGTTGACACCCGACTTGCTTTTGGTGACCTGTGACATGCCACCTGTGTCTAGTGACATCTAAATTCCCACCTGTGTCTGGGGACATCTGATGTCCTACCCCTCACCAAGGTCTGGTTCCATACCACCTGTGCATGGTGTTGTTTGATTTCCCATTTGTGTCTTGTAACTTAGTTGTTTCTATCGGCACCCTACTCATTTCTAAAGAGCTCTAATATTTTGCCCACATTAGGTGACATCTGTGGTCCTGCTCATGTTTGGTGACATCCCAAAGTTGTCTGGTGACATCTGACGTCTCACTCGTGTATGGTGACATTTGGTGGTCACATGACACCTCACCTATCACCTGGTACATTTTAATATCTACAGTGGCTCTGATTTCCACAACAATTTGTTGAAGTGAAGCCATGTTCTGTGAACAGAACCCAGCAGCTATATAATAAGAATCTCTTATTCTTCTTCTCATATAAATCAATGTGCACGCCACTAGTTTATCTTGACTTACCAATAACAGTGAGGTGTGCACTGGCAGTGATACTCGTCACAACATTGCTAGCAACACATTCCCATTCTCCATGATCTTCCTTGCTGAGTGACCGAAACTGCAGGGAGCCACTAGGCAGCACGCTGTGCTTACTGGATGAAGGTCTTCCCACCTACAGAACAGACAAATTGAAACCACAATATGGAACACAGAGGATACTACAGCCCCAAGTCATGATGTATGTTGCAATCCTCAGACACACAGTATATTGTAAACCTACCAGCGACACAGGGTTTGCCACAACCCAGGGACATAGTATAGCGCAACTACTGAACACAGAGTACAGCACAACCCTGGGATGCAAACCACAGCACCATCTCAAGACACAGTGTACAGCACAATTCTAAGACCAGTGTATAGCACAACTTCCAGATAAAAAGGCATATTTCAAATCCAATACTAATTACAATAACAAAGACCAGCATGCCTTGCCTTCCTATTAGGTCTATCCTGAGACTTTCTAGAAAACTGATTTGCACTGAACTACTAGAACATATAAATATGAATTTATCATTTTTACAACTCAGTGTGGACTTCTGTGTGAATGAAAATCACAGGAGGAGCCAAAAGTGCTTCGCAACATTAAAAAAAAAAAAAAAAAAGCAGTCTTCCCCTTCATTTGTGGACAATTATCCAAGAAGAATGAACTTAAAAGAGCAATGTACAAACTCTGAAGAAAAACAGAACCTGGACTGCAAGACCCCCTTCACCCTACCGAGCATTAAATGAGGAGCGCCACCCTGTGAGGAATGTGAATTCCATCAGGAGAGGAGCACAGTAAACATCTTGTGGCTATACAATGGAGGGTGAGTGGTTTGTTATGCATCTTCTAATGATATCTGGGTCACACAATGCTGCATATAAGGCAGCTCTGTCACCGTTCCAGTTTATGGAATTCCCACTACTTATCTCAGGGGAAGGAACGCAGAAGAGGTGTGGCTCACAGTGTGCTGGTAAATGCAGAGGAATGGGGAAAGCAGATACATAAAATGATAGCAACAATGTAGAAGGATTTCGTTAACACACTTCTATCTGCGCTTTACAGTCCTATTAACTCCAGAAACAAGAAGTGAAGAATTGTCTGAAATGACGTTATCACTGAAGATGCACATAGCTCAGCAAAGATCTGCGTGAAATCTGATGGCCTCAAATTCTGCCCTTGACCTTTATATCTGAAGTCAGCACCGAATCAGCTAGCTAATAAACAAGCTTGTGTATGTCCTAAATATGGGTAGCCATCTTTCACTGTCACATCTGAACTTATGTTCCACCCCATCTGCCACACAACTACTACTCCTCCTTCACATGCATATGTAATTTGCTTCCAAAATGATAGCCCAATAATATCTTCCCAGACCATGCCAAAGAACAATACTCCTTTCAAGAACAGAACTTCACATATCCAGACGGCTTCACAGAATAATTCTCTGCCTACTCTGATGCCTCTCCACAACAATGCTCCATCTACCCATATCCCGCTCCAGAACAATGCTCTGTCTACCGAGACCATACTCAAAAGCAATGATCAATCTACTCTGTCTCTGCTCCACAACAATGTTCCACCTGTCCAGACCCTGGTCCAGCTTTGCCTATCCAAAACCCTCCCCAGAACAATGAACTGCCTGCTCACAGCCTTCTCCAGAAGGATGCTCCTCCTGCCAAGACCCTGCACCAGAAAGATGCACCACCTGCCCAGACCCTTCTCCAAAATAATGCTCCTCTTACCAAAGACCCACCTCTTGCAGAGCAGTGTCTGTTAGCTTACATACCTTTCTCCATGTGATAGTCGGGAAGGGGTCTCCAGCAGCAGCACAAGGAATCAGCAGCTCCCTTCCAGCCTCCTGTCTATACTCCCAGCCAGGCAGCACCGTGAAATAGGGCGGGTCCTAGCAGTATGAAAAATGCGGTGAACAGAATATGAGACAATACATCAGAAAGATACCGTAAATAAAATTAGAAAAACACAGGAGTTTATATAAGGAAAACCGGCAAAAAAAGTACAACCATAACCATAAGACTTCAACAGGCTGAGGGGTTAACTGGACAAGTTCATTTCTAAGTGGAGATTTGTAAGTAAAAAAAAAAAAAAAACACGGAGTGACTGGGTGTAGCCACTGGAAAGCACTAATACATAATTGATGTCTCAAAGATTCGGATAATGGTGAGGAGACCGGGATATTACACATTAGGAAGGCAGACATTTGCTGCTTCTCTCCATTCCAGGAATCTCTCTAATGGAAAACAATCTGCTGCATTTTATCTCTCAACAATCACAAAGCTTTTTATAAATTTCCCGCCCACCCAGAATTCACAAATACAATCTGCAATCAGGGCCCTAACAGGCCCATAATGGGGCCCTCTCTCCATATATGTGCTAAATGATTAGGCAGAAGGTGACCTCTTTGACTACACCTGCATGCAAACATAAAAATCAGAACTCTGTGGATACTGCCAATCAAACTACAAAAATCTGTTTTACACCCTAAACTTACACAAGTGAGATCACCTACCTACTCTACTTACCTTCAGCAGCAGCCGTGCAGGAGGGGACTGGCCCATGGTCCCCAGTGCATTGTAAGGCACACAGGTGTAAGTGCCCAGCAACTCCTCTGTCGCCTCCTCGATGTGAATAGATCCATCATCCAAGATTTTCCAACCTGACAGCTGAAAACATTAGGAGAAAAAAAAAAAAAAAAGGAGTAGAAACATGTCATTCTTCAAGATAAATAGTCTTAGGCATCGCAACTCTGCACAAAGATGTGCACAAAGCAAAAAGAGAAAATGGCAGCTGCTCAGTTGCTTTATAACCAATGACAAGGGACTACTCCCCGTATTCCAATACCGGAGGGGCTAATTGAAACTACTTTTAATACTGTGAAACATTGCTCTTGAAAGCTTCTGGATTTTTTTCAGGTTCTCCTACCCTTCCTAAAGGGTATACCCAAACACTTGCTGACAAACATACTTCAGAATTGACAGACTTTTGTATTCCTTGCTTTATTGGCTATAAATTGGTGAAAGAGTGACAGGGTATACGATACCCAAAACAGCAGCAAAAATCCCTCCACAAAACAGACTTTTCAAAGAGTTCTTTAGGCCCAGATCGGTTAGTATCATTCTGATCTCTGCCACAGGTCAGCTTTGGGCCTCTGCCACAAGAAAGTGTAGATTCAGTAGACCCAAACAGCTAGCTAACTTTCAGTTTGTTGAGTCTTTGCCACAGGTCTGCTTAGGACATTAGACCCAGACAGGTAGCTAGGAAAACAAAGCCCTCTCTTAACTTTGGCTTCCTTCTCCAAGAGGCATAGGGAGCAATGACTGAGCCTCTCTGGAGCTACACCCTCCCCAGGCAATAACTTAGGAGTGGACCCCGCTACACTCATATCCTTACCAGGCAAAGCCTGGAAGGATTCTTCCAGAAGATCCCTCCAGATGTTTTCCTTTTCCACACCCCACATTACTGGATTGAATCGCTCAGTGATTGACCAGGGTGAAATAAATATTCATAACTCAATACACTGTATCTCCTCACACTTTCTACAGGAGAACTCTTAACAGCAGCAGACAGAAACAATGCCCTTGGCTTGGGAGAAACCTAAAGAACCCAAAATAACATACAGTTGTGTCCAAAATTATTCAACCCCCAATGCTGTAAAGGGGTTTAGGGACTATAGTGTACATTTGGAATTGTATTCAGAATCAAATCCTACAAGGACGTTGTAACTACCCAAATGCAACTAAAATGACATCAATTGTTTATGTAATACAGTAGTAAATGGTTCTTATGTGGTTTCTTCATTGCCACAATTATTCAACCCCTTAAAGACTACCACTCTGAAGAACAGAGGTTCATACAGGTGCTTTCCATCAGGTATTGAAAACACCTGTGGATGTCACCGAGCAGCAATCAAGCATAATAAGCACCAATTAGGCAGCTTTAAAATGACTGTGATACTCAGCTCCTTCTAGACATTTACTGGTGTGGTTACAAACATGGTGAAGGCAAGAGAATGGTCCAGGAAGACAAGAGAAGAGGTGATTTCTCTTCACAGGAAGGGCAATGGCTATAAGAAGATTGCAAAGATGTTAAACATACCAAGAGACACCTTAGGAAGCATCATTCGCAAATTCAAGGCAAAGGGCACTGTTGAAACGCTACCTGGTCGTGGCAGAAAGAAGATGCTGACTTCGACTGCTGTGCGCTACCTGAAGCGTAGAGTGGAGAGAAGTCCCCGTGTGACTGCTGAGGAACTGAGAAAAGATTTGTCAGATGTGGGTACAGAAGTTTCAGCCCAGACAATAAGACGCACACTGCGTAATGAAGGCCTCCGTGCCAGAACTCCCAGGCGTACCCCCTTGCTGTCTCCAAAGAATAAGAAGAGTCGACTGCAGTATGCCAAAAGCCATGTGGACAAACCACAAAAGTTGTGGGATAGTGTTCTGTGGACTGATGAAACAAAATTAGAACTGTTTGGGCCCATGGATCAACGCTATGTTTGGAGGAGGAAGAACAAGGCCTATGATGAAAAGAACACCTTGCCTACTGTGAAGCATGGTGGAGGGTCAATCATGCTTTGGGGCTGTTTTGCTTCTGCAGGTACAGGGAAGCTTCAGCGTGTGCAAGGTACCATGAATTCTCTTCAGTACCAGGAGATATTGGATGGAAACGTGATGCAGTCCGTCACACACCTGAGGCTTGGGAGACGTTGGACCTTTCAACAGGACAATGATCCCAAGCATACCTCCAAGTCCACTAGAGCATGGTTGCAGAGGAAAGGCTGGAACATTTTGGAGTGGCCATCGCAGTCACCAGACTTAAATCCGATTGAGAACCTCTGGTGGGACTTAAAGAAAGCAGTTGCAGTGCGCAAGCCTAAGAATGTGACTGAACTGGAGGCCTTTGCCCATGAAGAATGGGCGAAGATACCCGTAGATCGCTGCAAGACACTTGTGTCAAGCTATGCTTCACGTTTAAAAGCTGTTATAACTGTAAAAGGATGCTGTACTAAGTACTAAGATTGAATGTCACTTGGGGGTTGAATAAAACTGATAATGCTGTGAGCACAGAAAAGACATTTGTGGTTATTTCATTATAACTGTTATGTTATATTTGTCTGACCTACAAGTGCCTCTTTAATGTAAATGTAAGCAAGATGACTGAATGATCAAAAGCAATGTCAAACTGGCCAAAACACTCAATTTCAGTGGGGGTTGAATAATTTTGGACACAACTGTAAATAGGCTGAATACAGCCCAGTTGCAAACATTATATTTTGATAGGGACACTTCAACTTACGGCAGGATCCTACATATGTAATAAAATTGGCACACTAATCTGTGAGAGCACCTTAGGGCTAAATATAGCAAAGAGTAAAGTAGGAGCCACTTACCTGCAGGTAACAACACAAAATGTGGTAAAATTCAACCTGCAGTTTAAAGAGGTGAAAACTCCTTGTATTTATTGCAGTGTCACAGTACAAACATAGCATACTGGAGGTTCATCTGTCTTCCCCCTCCTCATGTGAAAAGGACAATCACATATATTTGCAATGTATGCAGCTGACGGGGATGGCATAACCACCTGGTAAGCTACTCACTATTCATTGCTATGCAAGTCCCAATGTTGGAACTCTTAGATTGTGACAGAACTATGCTGTACAGAGAAACCTTGGAACAGTTTGCAGCTTCTATACGTGCAAACTTATGCAACAGAGATATTTTCACCCAGAGCCCCTGTGAGGAATACTACCAGCAATATCATGAGTATTGAGGTTGGCTCTTCCAGGTGTGCCATGGGATAGTATACATCATATGGGACCTGGGTGCCCATACACCATTTTCATTTCCCCTCTACACCTCTTCTCCACCAAAGTTAAATATGTAATCTTAATTACCCCAAATGCACATCTTTCAACAACCAACATAAAGTGCAAAAAATAAATAAAAATTACAGTACAATAAATTAAAATGAAATAAAATAAATAAATCAACTTAGTGTCCAAAAAGTGTCCCTTCTATTTACAACAAGTCCAAAAGACTTTTTCTTCACTTCAATCACTTCTCCTTGTGATATTTTATATGAAATTTCCAATACGATAATCCAGTGGAACAAACCTCAAAAAAAAATATAAATCGCAAATAGTGTATTATCTTATAACAAAAATGTATTTGTGCACTATGTGTCATGCACACTCCAACACAAAGTGTTTAAGCAGTGAAGAAAAAAAAAATAAAAATGTATCTATAATCTATAAATATGCTCTAAATGTGCACCAAAAATATATCTCGAAACATATACCAAGTGCATCTATATAATGTGACAGTGAACTCAGCACACTGCAACCAATACTCAAAAAATGTGAATCAAATCAACCAGTGTAAAGGTGACCACTCCAAACTGGTGCTGCAAATGAACAATTACCCTATGGAGGTAATAATCCGCTTTCTGGAATAGTAGATAGCTGCACATCCAATTTTCTCATACTTCCATTACACGTATACCCATGTCCTTTTGGTATGTCTCCATATCCCTCATAAGGTGAAATAGGCAGTTAGAGACTGAGTAATAAAAGGTACAACACTTTTATTACATCCACTTACATAAAAAAAATCCAGCTTTCAGCTTGTTTTGCACATGGACAGGCACTTTCCTGGAGAAAATCGCATTTTCCCTAATCAAAGATGGCCGCACACCTACTTCCGGTCTAGCGTGATTGCGTCATACGTCACGTGTCCCGACGCGTTTCGTCACTTCCTGGACACGTCATATAAAATATCACAAGGAGAAGTGATTGAAGTGAAGAAAAAGTCTTTTGGACTTGTTGTATATAGAAGGACACTTTTTGGACACGAAGTTGATTTATTTATTTTATTTCATTTTAATTTATTGTACTGTAATTTTTATTTATTTATTTTTTGCACTTTATGTTGGTTGTTGAAAGATGTGCATTTGGGGTAATTAAGATTACATATTTAACTTTGGTGGAGAAGAGGTGTAGAGGGGAAATGAAAAGAACTCTTTGCTGATTATATCACTTTCAAGGGTGAAAGTAGTTGATCTTTTCTGGGTAGGGCATTGTTTAATTTTTGAGGGTGTTCGTATTATTCACATACACCATTTTGCCAAAAGTATTGGGGCACCCCCTCCAAATCATTGGATTCAGGTATTTCAATCACCTCCATGGACACAGGTGTATAAAATCAAGCACCTAGGCATGCAGACTGCTTCTACAAACATTTGTTAAAGAATGGGTCGCTCTCAGGAGCTCAGCAAATTCAAGCGTGGTACCATGATAGGTTGCCACCTGTGCAATAATCCAAATGTGAAATGTCCTTGCTACTAAATATTCCACGGTCAACTTTTAGTGGTATTAAAACAAAGTGGAAGCAACTGGGAAAAACAGCAGCTCAGCCACGAAGTGGTAGGCCACGTAAAATGACAGAGCGGGGTCAGCATACGATGAAGCGCACAGTGTGCAGAAGTTGCTAAGTGTCTGTAGAGTCAATAGCTAAAGCCCTCCAAACTTCGGGTGACCTTCAGATTAGCATAACAACAGTGCATTGAGAGCTTCATGGAATGGGTTTCCATGGCCGAGCAGCTGCATCCAAACCTTACATCACCAAGTGCAATGCAAAGCATCAGATACAGTGGTGTAAAGCACGTCGCCACTGGCCTCTAGAGCAGTAAAGACATGTTCTCTGGAGTGACCAATCACACTTCCCTGTTTGGCAATCCGATGGACTCTTAAGGTGTCAGCACACCGAGATATTTTGGACAATTTCATGCTCCCAACTTTGGGAATAGTTTGGGGATAGCCCCTTCCTGTTCCAACATGACTGGGCACCAGTGCACAAAGCAAGGTCCATAAAAGACATGGATGAGCGAGTTTGGGGTGGAGAAACTTGACTGGCCTGCACAGAGTCCTGACCTCAACCAGATAAAACACCTTTGGGATGAATTAGAGTAGAGACTGCGATCCATGCCTTCTCGTCCGACATCAGTGCCTGTCCTCACAAATGTGCTTCTGGAAGAATGGTCAAACCTTCCCATAGACACACTCCTAAACCTTGTGGACAACCTTCCCAGAAGAGATGAAGCTGTTATAGCTGCAAAGGGTGGGCCAACTCAATATTGAACCCTATGGACCAAGGCTGAGATACCATTAAAGTTCATATGTGTGTAAAGGCAGGCTGAAATAGATAGGTTGAGTCTTTTGAATCACAAAGGTAAAAAGTGCGCTCCCTCTCCCACCCACTCTCTGGATGACCGAACCTCCACTTCCCTTCGCTGACCAACCACCAAATCACCCACCAGTCTCGATCACATAGAACACCTGACCAAAGTGGTGGAGAATGACAAAATGAATGAGTGATTCTGCCACAATACCCATCACCAACCTTATCCATCTTCAGGGGTCGGCCATCTTTATTCCACTTCACATGGGTGACAGGCGGCACAGCGTCCACAGGGCAGCGGATTTGACCATGAATACCGACCGGAACATAGATGACAGGTGGCATGTTGACTACTCGTGCAGGATCTGTTAAGACGAAAGATCAATTACACAAGAGGCAAAACACTTTAATATTGAACTTATTACATGCTCTGCCAACTAGACATGACTAATGTATTACATTTTTGGCAGCTATCTGGAAACCGAAGGAACCCAAAGAGGATCTCGGATGAGGACAGTGACTTCCCCTTTAAGGTTGTGTGTGTTGATTTAAAAAACCCCTGTCCCTATATGATATCCTCCAGCCAGACTCACACTGGATGGTGAGGTATGCTGATGCTGATGGAGAGCGTCCAAGGCTGTTGCTAGGCACACAGGTATACTTCCCAGCATCCTCTGGTTTGACCCGGAATATGATGAGCGTTCCATCGATGAGGATACGAACCCTCAGCTTCAGGTCACTGCCACAAGAGAGAAAATGCAACGCTTGTTAGAATTGCAATGTCTGATGAGGCTACCATTCAGCTTTTCTACATCGCACAACTCACACCTCAACAACTGTTGATTAACCGTCCAGTGAGAAAATTTATAAGAAAAATATAATCTATAATTTTTTCCCTCTCTCCCATCTTCATCTCTAGTTAAATCAGGAGCTGAATGGTGTTTTAAAAGCTTCAAGAGGGTTGCTTGAAGCTTGCCCAAACTTCTGCGAAAGCTTCATTAAAGTTTGCTGTTCACACTACTCCCATACATGCTGAAGCCCATGTGAACTACACCATACAATCTAACAGACAGATCCCTACAGAAGCAAGTACATTCTAATGGAACCAATACATACAGATACAATCTAATGGAGAAACCCATTAACACACACCTACACACATATTGATGGATGGACACAAAAACAAACACACACAAACACACACACACCTTCAATCTGACAGGTAAATCCCTACACACAGACAATCATCTGACAGGGAAAAAGGTTATCAGGCCAACTTACTTTTTAAAGAAGACATTCTCATCCTGCCAGTACCAGGTATAGGTGAGGTTTCCTGGATACGCTTCAGCCTGGCATGTGAACAGGGCATCCTGGGAAATGTTAACGGTGATGTTCTCAGGAGGGGAAACAATGAAAGGCGACCCTGGGGACAGAAGAAACATTACCTCAGCTGCCCAAAACAGGCCATGTTGTCACCTGGAGGCCAAGCAGCGAGGGCACACCCCGGGGACATGGCAGCCTGGAGCAGATGAGACGCCGTTACCTTGTACTAGAAGCCGCGTACTGTGAACTGCTTCTCCCTGAATACTGGTAGCGCGGCAAGTGTATGAGCCCCGGTCTTCACGCCCAATCGAAGAAATGGTCAGACTGCCATCGTTCACCTGCAGAAAGCAAGCACATGTCAACAACACCCACACTTCAACCAATGACACTCACTGCTTATATCCTATATGGCGTAGGACCCACAGCAACCCCAAACTTTTACCTACTCCAATCCTGGTCTATCACTAAAATATCTGCCTATGAAGAAAATTCATGTTTTGCCCTTCTTCTACACAAATTAAAACCTAAATACTGGCTATTCTGCATGAAATCACGTTACCCGTAAGGGGGGGGGGGGGGGATTGTGACTTGTTACCCACCTGATATTTTGGGGTTCCCCCGAGGAACTCGCCCTCTCGCAGCCATGTGACGGTTGGCTTTGGATTCCCAAAAGCAGTGCAAGTTAGAGTGATGCTACTTCCTTCCTTCACTTCCAGGTACTGTGGAGGGGTCTCAGTGAAGGTTGGAGGAGCTATTAAAAGATAGAAATGGGGGGAATAAGACTACAAGCAATCAGAGATATACAATTAGACAACCAGGAATCAGAGATATACAGTATGATGAACAGAGATATACCATAAGATAGGCATAAATCATAGAAATACAATATGACAATCAGGGATCAGAGATATACAGTATGATGAACAGAGATACCATAAGATAGGCATAAATCACACAGAGACAATATGACAATCAGGGATACAAAGACAATAGGGCAACCAGGAATCAGAGATATACATGTTGACAGTGGGGGGTCATAGATACACTATTACTGCAAGGGACCAGGGCTATATAATAAAGAAAGCCAGGGATCAGGGCTATATAATAAAAAAAGCCAGGGATCAGGGCTATATAATAAAGAAAGCCAGGGATCAGGGCTATATAATAAAGAAAGCCAGGGATCAGGGCTATATAATAAAGAAAGCCAGGGATCAGGGCTATATAATAAAGAAAGCCAGGGATCAGGACTATATAATAAAGAAAGCCAGGGATCAGGGCTATATAATAAGACAGCCAGGGATCAGGGCTATATAATAAGACAGCCAGGGATCAGGGCTATATAATAAAGAAAGCCAGGAATCAGGGCTATATAATAAAGAAAGCCAGGGATCAGGGCTATATAATAAAGAAAGCCAGGGATCAGGACTATATAATAAAGAAAGCCAGGGATCAGGACTATATAATAAAGAAAGCCAGGGATTAGGGCTATATAATAAAGAAAGCCAGGGATCAGGACTATATAATAAGACAACCAGGGATCAGGGCTATATAATAATATTTTCAAAAATTCAAGAAAACGGACAAGATTTTAAACATCCTGTGGATAAGGAAAGGAGAAAGTTGGTAACAGATACAGCTCACTTGGAGGAAAAGTGGTTACCATTAGCAACACTGTTTCACTGGGATAGTCCCCAAAGCACAAATGACCCTCCTAGAGATAGGTGGTCATTGGATGATGGCGAGTGTCAGTCCATGTGGGGAACTATTCTGAGCACAGGTTGTATTGTAAACGGAGTTCACAATTAAGAAATTGACAGTAGAATATCAGCACTCTGCACCATTTTTTCCCCTTATTGGGACTGAATCTATTTAATTCTGTTTATTTTGTTATACAATTCATGCTGATTTTTGCACTTATGCGTGGTCCATATGGTTATTTATCTACATTATAAGACAGCCAGGGATCAGGAATTTACAGTATGACAACCAGGAATCCAAAACATACAATATGACAGCGAGGGATCACCGACTGCATACCCACACAGATGGCAGCAGGGAGATCTGTACAATAAGCTCAGTACACATTCTCCAACCAAACCCCCTAAAAAGCCGAAGATAAAAGTTCTGAATGTCTGAACAGTGAGCGAATTTTGGCAGAAGAAAACATAAATGTGCAATTACTGTAATTATGGCATGGTATATCACATAGAAGAAATACATGAAAAAGATAGAACTGTGAGGGGACACAAATGTATCACCTGAGGTACAAAATATTCACCCTAAATCTAGCCGATTTAACTTTTATATGGGGGTTCCATACAGGGAAGGTGGCTGAATAAAAGGCTCATCTGCCAAGTCCATCTCTCTTCAACTTCAGAATAAAATAAATAACCACCTTTGGGGTAACTGGGGTCAAATCTGCCACACAGGGCCAACTCCTTCCGGATCAATCCTCTGAGGAAAAAATACTCCCAAATTATAACAATTCAGAACCAGAAGAGTAATATTCTGTGCACAACACATCACTATAATTGTGTCTTAGAAATACATCCTCCGTCTATTCAGTACAATAAGTAAACAGGCTGGAACACTTGGCAATAACTTGGATGCTGAAAGAAAGAAAAGTGTGATATTTTTTCTGTGCCCACAACAGGTCTTGGAACACTACTGAAAGTTCCCCTAGAAGAGCGTTCTTATAGAGACTTACCTTGGAGCACACCTGTAGGCAGTCAGATTCTATAAGAAGAGTGTGGGAACAGAGAGCTGATCCAAAATGGATGTATCTGGTCAACATGCCACCAAGCTACGGTTCTCCATCCCAAACTTAAAATATTCATAAAGCAAACACTAAATTCAGTTGTAGAGCTAAGAGTTGCAGCGTGTCCTGACACTGGTCAGGTATTGCCTATACCAGGCAGAGGAGGCAATGTGAATATAATGAGCACCAAGAACACACCTTATCATATGTTCTGATCATTCTTCATCCTCTGGCATTGCCCATACACCATACTCACCGTTCACTGTCAGATGAACCCAGCTGCCGTTGTGAAATGTGTCGTATTGCTGCTCCAGCATCAGCACTTTGCACTCGTACCAGCCCTGATCTTGTGAGCGAGCCTGGTCAATGCGCAGCGATGCTTTGTCATGGAGGGTGGCACGGCCTAAAAAGATAGCAAAACGATCAGTAAAATTCAGACAATATATTACCATGGCCATTGTTTAGGATTCTTGTAATGGATGGCTTTTTCATGATAAAAAGGTGGAGCTTTTATAAAAAATATATTGTTGTCATATTGTGACAAGTCAGGAGAGTATTCATCCAGACCTATAATGTCACGGACACCTCCACTTTATTGATGAGAAGAAAACAAGGACAGCAACTGCTATTGGGAGAATATAATGGCCTATGGTGGAGGAAACTAATAATTGCAACAAGTCCAGATTTGTTGGCACAGTTGAAGCTTTTAGAAGGAGCTCCTCTCCTTCAATTTCCAAGGGTATATACTATGGAGCTTATGACTCATAATTCCTTCTCACTCCTCCAAAATGTAGAACTCACGTCTCTTCACATTTTTTTTATTGCAGAAACCCTATGTCACTCTCTTAGCTATATGTTAATCTAAGCTTGTAAACACTTCACATTGTGCAGCATTTACAAAGCACTTACTGAGCTTTGATCAGATTTTTTGTGGCTCTGGAAACATCCTTCAGTTCTAGCCTGGAATGGAAGCTCTGCCTGCAGCTTTATACAAACCATTATTAGGCTTCAGGGAGAATTCAACAAGCTATGGGACACCACTGGGCTCTGTAAACACTAAATGATTAGTAAATGTCTACTTGAGCTTGCTAAATGCTTGGTTAAAGCTACAGCCAGCTTTGTCATCTTATGTTGCTATACTTTTGGGGGGGGGGGGGGGGGGGATTTACTAAAACTGGAAAGTGCAAAATCTGGTGCAGCTCTGCATAGAAACCAATCAGCTTGTTTTTTTGTTAAAGCTTAACTGAACAAGCTGCAGTTACAAGCTGATTGGTTAACATGCACAGCGGCATCAGATTCTGAGTGCTCCAGTTTTAGTAAATCCCCCCCTTTGTGTGTCCAGTTTGGGAAGTGCCCACACATCACAGTAAATCAAACTGAACAGCAAAACGTGTAAAAAAAAAACCTGGTAAACCCAGTAAATGAGCAGTCAGTTTGTGTACATATTCTCAGCTCTAATTTAGAGCCGGACCCTCAAACCAAAAACTATTACAATAAAAAGAAATGGTATACAGAATCAAAGTGATAAATCTGCACTTAAAAAAAACAAAAAACGTTGTTTCATTGCTATTAAAAGTAGAAATTTGCAAAGGTCTTGATCTCTTCACAAAAAAAAAAAACCAAAAAAAAAAAAAAACTATATTATTGCTAATATTGAGACATCATTGTTTATACACCTCAAATCTCCTCATTCAGGTAGTTCAGTCAGTAACAACTGTTCTATAATAAATAAATAAAATAAATAAAAATAAACCATGTAAAATCCATGTAATATGACTGGACAAACTTTCAAAAGCCTCTTCCCAGCAGAAGTGATAGCAGCAGTATCACCTATGAAGGCAGGTACACAGACATAGGGCTCGGTGAATGGAGAACTGTTCAACACACTTAAGATGACATTTATTTTCTGCCTAACATTTTGCCTTCCCTGGTCCCTTTCTACCCTCATCAACATGTTAATGACATTTTAAATAAAACATGTTTTCATTAAATACTTTATTTCAGACCTAGTGGGGTAATAAATGGGTCCCTGTGCTTCTCAATGCAATGCAGGCAGATCATAGCTGGTGGGAGGGGCCGGCAGAGTGCTGTACACAGCTTCCTGAAATCATCACAGCACCCTGCTTCCAGGAGCCACCAGCTCTGATACAGGCAGTGGACTTGCTCTTGGAAGGAGTTATGCAGATATCAGAATACCTTGATGGTGCTGTGCATTGTACATTAGGCACCCCCCCCCCCCCCCTCATTTTCTTAAATCTATTTGCACTCAAGCTTGATATGACCTACTGTATTGAGATATAGATCAGTATACAGGTGTGACAGCTCATGGATACTGTTTACACTCATAAGCTGTGCATTGTATATCTAAAGGGGAATTTTTATATGAGATTCAACTTTTTTCTTTTATGACATGGTCACTGTGCAACCTGACCTTTATGTCACATTATACTATCATACTTGACCCTCCTTTTGTATTGTAACTCCACAATAACCACTTGATATCTGCAGGGTTTTACAACCTTCATGACCAGGGCATTTGTGCTATTGCCAGTTAAAGCAACTGCACAATCATACAACACTGTCCACAAATTAAATTTATATCATGTTTTTTCACACAAATAGAGCTTTCTTGTGGTGGTATTTTATCACCACTGGGTTTTTATTTTTTTATTATGTAAACAGAAAAAGACGAAAGATTTTTTTTGGAAAAAATCCTTAGTTAGACTTACCAGTGATGGTATTTCTAGAAGCCTTTCAGGACAGCACCTGGAGGGAGTGCAGCTCCACCCTCAACACAGGAAACACAGCCTCTTCCACCATGCCCTCAGTTATAACCGAGTAACCTCTGACAAACTGGAAAACAGAAAGCGAAAAAACGGATACCATGCCAACCACAGAATTACGGACATAGTAAAAAAAGGGAGGGTTAGAGACTGCTGTCCTGAAAGGCTCCTAGAAATACCGTCACCGGTAAGTCCAACTAAGGATTTCTCCCCTCACCTTTCAGGACAACACCTGGAGAGGATAACCGAGTAACTTACCTCTAGAGTGGGACCACCACTTGCAGGCCCTTCCTGCCGAAAGACTGGGCTATAATGGCGTATAAATGTGGAAAAAATGGATCAAGTAGCCGCTTTGCAAATCTGTCCTGGAGATGCACCAGCCTTTTCAGCCCAAGAGGCCACCACCGATCTTGTGGAGTGTGCTGCAACCCCCTCCAGATTAACTTTGTCTAATGCCCCATAGGGTTCTTTGATGGCCTGTTTGAGTCATCTGCCCAGAGTACTTTTGGAGACTGTCTCCTCTTTGCGGTTTCCCATAAAGAGTATGAATAAGAAGTTCGACTTTCTAAACCCCTTGGACACTTCCAAAAATCTCAACAGACATCTTCTCAAGTATGAATCGCCTCTTCCCCTGGATTAGCTGGAGCTGTACAGAAGGTAGGCAATACTATTTCCTGCTTACGATGAAAGGATGAGGAGATTTTCGGAAGAAAGCCCGGATCCGTTCTAAGGACCACTCGGTCCGAAAAAATAACTAAAAAAGGTTCGGAAATCGACAGCGCCTGGATCTCACTAATCCTTCGAGCTGACATAATGGCAATTAGAAAAATGGTTTTTAGAACTAAATTTTGCACCGACACTTCCTCTAGGGGGCTCAAACTGTTTCTTTGTGAGGCCCTGTAAAACTAAAGACAAATCCCATTTTGGAAAAAAAAAAAACTTTAACTGAAGCTGGCCTGGTCCTGGCCAAAGCTTTAAAAAAAATCTAATAGTTAGCACCTCCTGGGATAACTTTTTCTCCCGGAATGCAGATATTGAGATTTAAGGGTGCTTGCAGCTAGGCCCTTCTCCATTCCTTCATGGAGAAATTCCAGGACTGACATGACTCTGTTCACCTGGAAACCCTTCTCTGAACACCAGGAATTATACTTTCTCCATACTTTCAGATATATTGCTTTAGTCACTTTCCTGCTTGAGACTAAGGTGGCAATAAGCTTATCTGATAGCCCCTTTCTTCTTAGGAGTTCTTCAAGAACCAAGCTGTTAGGTTGAATCGCTCCAAACAGGTCGACCTGAGTAACACCCCAGGCTTCTGAGATCAGCTGGAACACATCCTGATTCAATCCCCACTTGGACTCTACTACTTTTCTTCTGCTCAAGAAATCCGCCAGCTGATTCTGCGAGCCCTTTAAGTGAATGGCCGAGAGGGAGGCCAAATTCTTTTCTTCTCAAGACAGGACCTCTAGTGCCAACTCCAGGAGTTCCCTGCTCCTTGTGCCCCCTTGTCTTGAAATGTAAGCTACCACTGTTATATTGTCCGATAGGACCTGAATGTGCTGCTCTTTTGCTGACTGTTGAAAGGAAAGAAGACCCAGCCGGATGGCTTTCAATCCCCTCCAGTTTGAGGACTTCCTGGCCTCCACTTTGGACCACGGGCCCTGTGCTGACTGATCTCTGAAGTGGGCTCCCCACCCCCATGCACTCGTGTCTGTCGTTAGATGTTTGGACTTTGGAAATTACCATAGCAGGCCCTTCCCTAAATATGTTGGATCTCGCCACCACCAAAGCGCCCTCTTCACTTTTGGAGCGATCCTTATAGGCATGTCCAGAGGATCTGGATATGTCCACTTATGCAGGATGCCCCCCTGGGAGGGGACGGGAATGGAATCTGGCCCACTGAATTGCTGGGATGGTGGCAGTAAGCAGTCCCAAAACGGACATGGCCACTCTGACTGACATCGACAGGTTGCACTGAACCTGCCTAAGGCCCAACTGGATCCTATTTTCTCCTCCGAAAGGAGTATCCTCTGTTGAATGGAATCTATGATATATCCCAGGAACCTTATTCTATGGGCTGGAATCAAGTTGGACTTTTCCAGGTTTAACAGCCATCCTAAGCTTCTCAGATGAGCCTGAGTGGTCTGAAGATCTAACAGCACCTGTGTCCTGGTTTCTGCAAACACGAGTAGGTCGTCTAAGTATGGCACCACCGAAATCCCTCTCAACCTCAGAGGATCTAGTGCTTCTGCCACGACCTTGGTGAACAACATTGGAGAAGATGACAGGCCGAAGTAAAGCACTGCAGGTGCCAGATGGACAATCCCAGATTGACCACCAAACGTAGGAACTGCATCCCGCAGATTGATAGTCGCCATAAAGCAACAAGGGATAGCAGCTTCCTCACTGAAAAAAATTGTAACTGTGCGGAAGTGCTTGTACTGAATGGATAAGTTCAGTAACTTCAGATTCAAGATTAGACGGAACTTCCCTGAAGGCTTTTGGACTAAGAGGATGTGCAAGTACAACCCTCAGCCTTCTTGTTCCCTTCTCACCTGAATGATGATCTCCTGCTGCATCAGCTCCTTCAAAAAGGGACGTCATTGATGAGGCCATCTCATGACTCCTTGAGGGACTGGACACACAAAAATCTGGATGGTGGGGTGTGGGAGAACTCCAGGCCATACCCCTGGGTCACAATATTTCTGACATCGGCACTTGATGTTGTTTCTTCCCACAGTGAGGAGAAGGTCCAAAGCCTCCCTCCCACCGGAAGAGAGATGTCATTGGTTCTTGGATGGCCTCTTTGGGGGTCTGAAGAGTACCTCCTTCCTTTACCCCTTATTCTCTGGAAACTCCAATTTCTTTTCTGGGCCTGTTCCTTATGTTTTTGAGTTTGTGAAAAAAGATAAAAATTCTGACTGGTTGCTTACTTTTCCACAGGAAAGCTTTTTTCTTATCTGCTGTTCTATCCAGCACCGATTCCACATCTGGGCCAAAGAGCAGGTTCCACGAAAGGGGGATTCCGCATAACTTCACTTTAGAAGCCGAGTCTCCCGATCAGGTCTTGAGCCAGATGGCTCTCCTTGCCGAGTTGACCAATGCTGAAGACCTGGCTGTCATTCTGATAGATTCTGCCGATGCGTCAGCCATATACTTCACAGCTTTTAGAAAGAATTACTCCAAAAGCTCCCTCCTGGAGTTCCCTGCCTTGACATGATCACTCAGCTGTTCTAACCCACACTCCAAATTTCTCGCCACTACCATGGAGGCCATAGCCGGCTCGAGGTTGGTCAGGGAAGAGTCCCACGCTTTAAGGAGTGAGTCTGCCCTCTTATCTATTGCATCCTTCAGAATGTCCATATCCTCAAAAGCCAAGTCAGTGCATCTTGAAACTTGCGAAAATGCCACATCCAACCTCTGTTTCTTATTCCACACCAGGGACTCGTCTTCCTCGAAGGGAAACCTTCTTAGAGATTTGGAAAAGAAAGGACCCCTTTCTGGATCCTTCCATTCCTTCTTTACTGAGTCTGAGAATACCTGATGGACCAGGAAGACTATGTTTAGCTTGTCTCAGGCCCTTGTACATTTTATCATGGACTGACAGGTGGACATTCTCCTCTTGGATTTCCAGCGTCATATATATTGCTTTCAGCAGGTCGTTCACCTCTGCCAACGATAGTTTGTATCTGGACGAGCTTGCAACCTGCTCCTCACCGTCCTCTTCCTCCAAATCTCTGAGGAATGGAAGGACGCTCTCTCTGTCCCTTCGAGTCGCCGATTTCCTTTTGGCCTGAAAAGGACGGCCATGGACTGGACAAGGTGCTATGTTTGCAAAGCAGGGTGAAGTGTCAGTTTATCCAACAAGGATTGGACTGACCCCAGAGTCTCCGACAATCCCTTCTTGACAGAAGCAAACATGTGACTGCATTGCTGCAAAGATTCTTCTTTTACTAAATCTGCCACACATACTTTACAAAGCGGTTTTGGCCATGACTCTCTCAGGGGATTCCTACAAGACGGACACTTCCTTTTAACTGGTGTGACCCCCTTTGTCTTGACCATAGCCTTGACCTAAAAAATTGGAAAGGAGCAGGACAACAGAAAAAACCCAGATCAGACTCCCATCCAGCCGGATCCTCCTCAGCCCACCCTCCTAACCCACTGTGCGAAGGTACGAGAGAGAAGAGAGGGGGAGACTTAGCTCACACTACCCCCAAGTCATCCCCCTGAGCCATGCAGCAGAGCAGTCACCTCTGTGCCACAGCAGCAGGCTTCCCAGGGAAGGCAACAAAGAACATACCAGAAGAAAAATCGAAGGAGCCCCACTGTAAGGATAGAAGCCACCACTGTACTCCCCTTACCTGGACTAGGCTGGTGCATGATGCGCTTGCTTCTGCCGCCACTGCTGGACCCTCTGTCTCCTCCATCCTACAGAGAGCGCAGCTTACCGAGACCTGTGGTCCTTTAAAGTTCCCGCCGGTCTCCAGCATCCTGGTGACCTGGAAGCACCTGCCGACTTGCCTCCTCCCCTTGCATTGCAGCGGCTGGAACCAATGCCGTCATGCCCCCGCTGTGCGATGTTCCCCGCCGGTTGGACCAGCCAGGACCTCCAGAAGCTGCCTGTAGGCTTCCCATGGCCCGGAAACCCGGGAGACCCGCTCCCTGCGAGAGGAAAAAGTGTGGCAGGACTCCCCGGCTGGTCACCGCTCCCCTGAGCAGAAAAGGACCCCCCCAACCAGAGGAAGGAGCTGGGCTGGTCCTCATGATCCATCTGGGAGGTAAAAGACCAACGCACTCCAAACGCTGAAGAGAGCACAGCCTCCTCATAACCCAGGTTCCTTCGGCGCTTCCACCATGGCAGAGGAAACACCATAACTGAAGGCATGTGGAAGACGCAGACTTTTAAGTTGCAGTGTTTCCTGTGTTATGGGTGGAGCTGCACTCTCTCCAGGTGCTGTCCTGAAAGGCGAGGGGAGAAAATATCTACTTTCTGTTATAAAACATATTTAATCCCCATTTCAGTCTTTATCCTCTGAATCTGAGGGCGACATTATCTTGGCGGGTGATTCAAACTTGGCTTTAGATCATACGTTAGATACATCTCATGCTGTTGAATTTAAATCCCTTTCTAAGCAAAATCACAAATTTGCACAATTATTATATCTCTATTTATTTGTCGATGTCTGGAGGGAGGCCAATCCCACTTCTAGAGACTCACTCATTTCTCTATGGCTCATAATCATTCTCGTATTCACCATGTTTTCCTCCTCTCGGAACAGTTATCTAAAATTACCACTGGCTAAATTTGCACCTACACCCTGGTCAGACCATGACCCTGTGGTGCTGACATTTTCCAATTTGATGGGTAAACTGGCCGAACCACACTGGAGTTTAAATGAGTTGCTTCTTAGTAAGGAGTCTTATTGCTTGGACATTGTTGATCATCTAAACTCCTACCTTGTAATTAATAAGGCAGAGGATACTATGCCTGCTGTTAACTGGGCAGCTCATAAGTCCTCCGTCAGAGGCTTTTTTATCCAACTGTCCTCCAGACTTAAAGAATATGAAGCCTTAGTCACCCAACACAAAACTACCCCAAATCCTGACCTGTTACACAAACTCATTCCTAAACACTCAGTTGGCGCTCCCTGAAATTAGGCTTTCGGGGGTCATATTTTGCAGGATCCTCAGAAGATTCTCCAGGAATTCCACAATTTCCATGCTAAACTCTATAGTCAGCCTCAGACTGCTGGTCCTTCAATTCAATACTTTTTGGGGACTCTGCCTCTTCCGTTTCTCACTGATGCCCATAGAGAGCTCATGGAACAGCCTATTACTTGTGAAGAGCTCCACAAGGTCATTAAGATCCTGTCATCACATAAATCGCCTGGTCCCAATGGTCTCCCTAATAAATATTATAAAAAATTTTCTGAACGTCTTCCCCATATGGCCCTTTATTTTAACTCTTTAAGAGATGGTGGTGTGGTTCCTCTAGGTGAGAAGAAGGCATAGATTAGTGTAATTCCCAAACCTAATAAATATTCTACTGATGTTCTTAATTATCACCCAATTTCGTTAATTGTGACTTGAAAATTCATAGGAGACTTTTGGCCCTGCGTCTTAAATCTTTTCTTGTGCAGTATATTCAAAAGGATTAGTCAGGCTTCACAACTGGACAGCAAACTTTAGATGAGATCGCTGGTCTATCACCTTGATCTCTGCTGTATGTTCTAAGTGGGATGCTCCTCTTTCAGGGAAATTGTGCTCTTTTCATTCGAACCTCCACAAGGGTTTTGACAGCCTGATTTGGGAATATTTATTTGCCACCCTTGAAGGCATTTGTGTTTGGTTTCACATTTCTTGAACACTTTATACGATACTCCTTCAGCTCAAGTTTCCATTAGAGGCTATAGATCCTCATTGTGCCCCATCTGACATGGCACAAGACAGGGCTGTCCGCTCTCTCCATTGCTTTTTGTATTGGCAATTGAACCTTTAGCTATGGTGATTTGCTCCCACCCCTACATCCATGGTATCTGTTGTGGGCAACAGGAACACAAATGTATTTTATTTGCGGATGGCATTCTTATGTATATTACTGCCCCTCAGGTCACTACCTAATTTGCCATCTCTTCTAAGCCAATTTTCCCAACTCTTTGGGCTTTCTTAAATTCTCAAAAAAACGACAGCTCTTAACGTTTCATTACCCTCTTCTATGGAGCAGACTCTCCGGAACACTTAACTTTCACACACCATTCCTTGCCATATTTAACGATTCAATTAACTGCTTCTATCGAGACTATCAGGCTAATTACGCCCCCCCCTCCTTTTTTAAAAACTTTAACAATCTTTGCCATTGGGCGGACTACTCGTTATCTTGGTTTGGCAGAATCAACTATTAAAATGACATTCCTACCCTGACTGTTGTACTATTTTAGAACCTTACCGATAGCAGTTCCGAGAGGTGATTTACAGAGTTTACAGGCCGAGGTCCTCCACCTTATTTGGGGTAATAGAAAACCTTGGATGAACAAACTGACATTATATGCCTCAAAGCCACAAGGTGAGATTGGCCTTCCTAATCTACAAGCTTATTTCCAAGCTGTACAAATTGCTGAATTGGCCTACACCTCTGCCAGGGAGCCTACACCCCTTTGGGTTTCTGTTAAAGGTTTTTTCCTGTCATCCTATTGCCATCGGCTCCTTGTTATGGCTTCCTAACCGGTTACACCCTCCTATATTGTGTCACACATTAGCATGTTAATTGACCGCCCGGGATAGAGTACGCCACCATAAATCTTTATCATCTCTGCATACACCATTGGCTCCTGTTTTTTGCAATCCTGAGTTTGTGCCTGACTGGTACCTACCCCATTTCAATGGTGGATCAACAAAAAGTGTTGTTGCAGATAGGAGACTCTCTCAATGGTGATAGAATATATTCTTTGCAGCACTTTAAAGACAAGCTACAGATACCCTCCAATCAGATTGTCTCTTTTATCCGATACAAACTCAATTTATTAGATGGTCCTCTTTGCCTTTGCATTGTCTAAAATACCAATTAACACATTAATAGAAGCAAATTATAAAACATTGCTACATTGATATTTAGTCCCTACTTGGGTTGCCAAAATGCACTCATCCTCATCACCTACTTGCTTCCGGCATTGCAGCCAGATGGAAACTATGTACCACATCTGGTGGCAGTTCCCGGTAGTCACCAGTGTTTTTTTCCAAATATTTAACTTTATCTACTCAGTGATGGGAGTGAATATTTGCAGAGCCTCGGAGACAGTCCTTTTTCACAAATTCCTGACGACATTTCCAGAAAGTCACATAAATTGATAAACTATACATTGTTGGCAACAAGAATTACCATTGCTAAATATTGGAAGCAGTTGGCAATTCCACTTGACTATGTCAAGAATAAGCTTAACTGGATCATGGTTAATGACAGACTCACCTGTATTCTTCACAATAATACTAAAACGTTTGATAATACCTGGGATCCATGGATTCAATATATTTCAGTCCCTTAGCGAGTCCTGGACTGACCCTCCTTCTTGCTTTATTCTACTGTCCTTATTTCTTAATTCTTCTGTTAAGTACAATTGATTATACCTTTGATTGTTCTAAGATGTTCTCAATGCCTTAGATGGCTGTGACTCGGCTTGTAGTCTCAGACAAGTGTTGTTTCCCTCTACCTCACGTCCACCACCTTTTCCCTCCCCGTTCCATATCCCACCACTGTGTTGGTCCTTTATATTTTGATGTATTACTAATTTGGACTTTGCTGACTGGGTTTGTTATGTCCCCAATCTCTTGTGCTCCGGACTCCTGTTACCCTTTTCTATCAATGGGAACCTCTTTTATTTTGTTTAGGATGGTTTATATGAACATGTTTAAATGCTGCAATTTGTGTCTACTGGCAGGGACTAAACTCGGCCTTAAATGTTTCCTAACAAACCCATGCTCCATTTTCTTTTTTTTTTTTTTTTTAGAGACTACTTACTGTGATATGACTACTGTTCAAATGTTATTGTTATAGACGCTATACTGGTAATGGCGGTAATCAGCCACTTATAGTGGGACTGCGATAGTGGAGGGCTTGCTCCCGTACACCATCAATAATGACCACTGATAATACTGTACACTGTACTAATGACACTGACTGGGAGTGGGTTAACATCAAAGGGCAATCAAGGGGTTAACTGTGAACCTAACAATGTGTAATGTGTCCTGCTTTTACTTTACTATCGGACTGTTTCTTCTCCCTGAAAAGCAGGGAGAAAAAACAGCCTGATTGCTGTTCACAGTACACAAAGTTCTGTGTTCTTGTAAACACAGAACTCTGTGTGTGATTGGACACAGCTGATCAGCTGCCAAGCTCGTGCTGTGTCCAATCACAGCACGGGTCAGCAGGGGGCGCACGGACGTGCGTCCCAAACCCAGAGGAAAGCCAACCACGTACATGTATGTGATTGCGACTCTACCTGCCACCCACTTGTAATGTTCTTTATTGTGAGCGGTCAAGCAGGTAGTTAAAATTCAATAAAAATACAGTAAAAAAAAAAAAAAAAAAAAAAAAGGCCTTGATGTTCACCAGGAGGAGTGGGTATTCATAGGCAGACTGCATTTGCATGTAGATAGTCCTAGGTATCGCCCACATGTGATGCTGTGCCTCCATGAAGGGAAAGTCAGGGTTCAAAATTAAATGAGAATGTGACACTGATTCAGTAAATGTAACAAGTTTTAAAAAGGTTGTAACAGTCTAGCAAACAGTTACCTGCATATTCTGGGTCCACGTGAGGAGGATAGAAGCCAAACTTGATGAAGATGGGAATGGGAACACCAAACTTAAACCACTCTACAACATAGGGCGGAGGCTGCGCTGTGAGCGGATGGACCACGTTGCACCTCAGGATGACGCTCTCTCCAGCACGTGCGGTCACAAACTGTGGCTCCTCCCGCGAGCCCCCTGCTCCTGCAACACAACACATTTCTGGATTCAAAAATTCTAGAAGTGAAGAGCCTTCCAAATGTAGTTCAGACCTCCATAGAGGAGAAATCATCATATGCAAGAGCCCAACACGTACAACAACACGCTCACCTGTCATATGGACTAGGGGCCTCATACAAGACCTCCGTACTTACCCATCCCCAATCCCCCCCACCTATCACCACTATGGATAATGTCATGGGGTCCACAATACACAAGTATTACTAACTCAGAACAGATATCCAATTACCCCTCCTCCAGGTGCCTTCATATGGGACAGACATGGACACTCACAATAGACAAATATGGGCCTTCCCAGGATACAAGCCCAGGACATTCTAGTGAGAAAATAGGGGCCCCATAGGAGACAGACATAGGTCTTCAAAGGGTGAGGTACAAAACATCAGGGGGGGACATACATAGGCCCTCCAAGAGGACAGATATGGTACTTTGCAGGGGACAGACATGGCCCATTACAGGGGAAGTACTGTATGTATCACAATGGGAACAGATATGGTACCTTTGAAAAGGGACAGATCAAATCTTTCTAGGAGGCAAACATGAGCCTTAACAGAGGAGAGACATGGGCCCTCAAAAGGGGACAGCCACGAGCCTTCACTGGGAGAAGACCCATGGGCCCTCACAAGGGGCAGATATGAGCCTTCACTGGGAGAAGACCCATGGGCCCTCACAAGGGGCAGATATGAGCCTTCACTGGGAGAAGACCCATGGGCCCTCACAAGGGGCAGATATGAGCCTTCACTGGGAGAAGACCCATGGGCCCTCACAAGGGGCAGATATGAGCTTTCACTGGGAGAAGACCCATGGGCCCTCACAGGAGAGACACAGACTGCGTTACAAGAGCTAATAATGACCCTCAAGGGGGACAGGTAGGAAGCCTTTGCATGGGGCAGACACAGGCCCTTATAGGACAGATAAGGGCCCTCACTGGGAATAGACATGGGCATCTGCAAGAGAAAGATACTGGTCAGTCTTCAAAGGGAGAAAATAAGGCCCTCCCCACAGTGGACAGATATAGTTCTCTATAGGGGACACCGGGGGGGGGGGGCCTTCACGTCAGACAGGTCTTCACAGAGCTCTTGCAGGGGGCAGACATGGGCCCCCGCAGGAGAAAAACAGGAGCCTTCATATTCACAGTGGGAGAGATAGAAGTCCTCACAGGGGTCACTGGGGAAAAAAAAAGCAACACACAGATCATGTAATCAGCTGTCATTTACCCCTACAGATACTGAGAGGAGCTCTGCTATACATATACCCCTACAGACAAAGATTAGATATGCTATACATTTACCCCTACAGATACTGAGAGGAGCTCTGCTATACATATACCCCTACAGACACTGAGAGGAGTTCTGCAATATTTACCCCAACAGACATAGAGGAGTTCTGCTATATTTACCCCAACAGACATAGAGGAGTTCTGCTTCACATTTACCCCAAACACTGAGAGGAGCTCTGCTATAATTTACCCCAAACACTGAGAGGAGCTCTGCTATAATTTACCCAACAAACACTGAGAGGAGCTCTGCTATAATTTACCCCAACAAACACTGAGAGGAGCTCTGCTATAATTTACCCCAACAAACACTGAGAGGAGCTCTGCTATAATTTACCCCAACAAACACTGAGAGGAGCTCTGCTATAATTTACCCCAACAAACACTGAGAGGAGCTCTGCTATAATTTACCCCAAACAGACACAGAGGAGCTCTGCTATAATTTACCCCTACAGACATTGAGAGGAGCTCTGCTACACAATTACCCCAACAAACACTGAGAGGAGCTCTGCTATAATTTACCCCCAGATCTTGAAAACCAGAAAGCTGCATGAACACTAAATCCATGTTTATCTGGAGGAGAGTTCCCTCCACCTCTAGTGAATGTTTCAGTTTGGGGAGGAGTAATGTAACACACTGGGGAAGAACATAATTGGAGGCTACATAAGAGGTCTTGCTGGCTTGCTATGGAATGAGAACCCTGCCTGTGATGTCTTCTAAGCATGTGTTCAGTGAAAAGATCACCTGATTTGGAATGGGAGACCTCCAGCCCGGACATCAGGCGCAGGGGGCCACACACTACAAGATCTGCAATACATCTGCATCTCATCGTCTAATTTGTCTGATAAATGAATGGTGGAGATGCTCTGCAGATGCTTCCTTGCAATGCTCTGCGGGAAGGAAGGAGTCGCGCGGATTCTGTTGCTGGGTCACGTTTCCTCGGTGATGTCACCGGTCACGCAGGAACATGGGGTGGGGGAAGGGGGCTCTAGAAGGAGAAGGATGGCTGAACATGCACAGGATTCTTTCCAGCAGGGAAGGGGTTACATGGACTCAGCTACGAGACTGCAGCAAGCGTTTTCTGCCAGCAACCTGATTGGCTGCCGGTGACATCACCAACTCTGGGGAGTGATATCAGTGGATATTTCTGACACACAGGAGAAAGTCAGTGATGGAGGAGACGGTGGTGACCCCGAGTGACAAGCACTGACATATCCACACCCCGAGAGGACAGCTCTGTGATGTGCCTTCCATACAGAGGAGGGGGGTCCGGTCATCTCATACATAGTATAGAGTGAGGGGCGGGTCAGGTCCTCTCATACATAGTATAGAGCGAAGGGGGGGGGGGGGGGGTCAGGTCATCTCATACATAGTATAGAGCGAAGGGGGGGGTCAGGTCCTCTCATACATAGTATAGAGCGAAGGGGGGGGGGGTCCGGTCCTCTCATACATAGTATAGAGCGAAGGGGGGGGGGGGGTCAGGTTCTCTCATACATAGTATAGAGCGGAGGGGGGTCAGGTCCTCTCATACATAGTATAGAGCGAAGGGGGGGTCAGGTCCTCTCATACATAGTATACAGCAGAAGGGGGGGTCCGCTCCTCTCATACATAGTATACAGCAGAAGGGGGGGGGGGTCCGCTCCTCTCATACATTGTATAGAGCAAAGATGGGGGTCTGCTCCTCTCATACATTGTATACAGCAGAGATGGGGTCCGTTCCTCTCATGCATTGTATACAGAAGGGGGGGGGGGGTGTCCAGTCCTCTCATACACTGTATAGAGCAAAGATGGGGGGTCCGCTCCTCTCATACATTGTATATAGCAGAGATGGGGGTGTCCTGCACCCCCCCCCTATACATTGTACAGAACAGAGAAAGGGCTGCCCGGTCCTCCCATACATTGTACAGAGAGAAGGGGGTGTCCGGTCCTCCCATACATTGTACAGAGAGAAGGGGGTGTCCGGTCCGCCCATACATTGTACAGAGAGAAGGGGGTGTCCGGTCCTCCCATACATTGTACAGAGAGAAGGGGGTGTCCGGTCCGCCCATACATTGTACAGAGAGAAGGGGGTGTCCGGTCCTCCCATACATTGTACAGAGAGAAGGGGGTGTCCGGTCCTCCCATACATTGTACAGAAAATAGAAAGGGGTGTCCGTTCCTCCCATACATTGCACAGAGAGGAGAAGGGGGTGTCCGGTCCTCCCATACATAGTATAGAGCGAAGGGGGGGGGGGGTCAGGTTCTCTCATACATAGTATAGAGCGAAGGGGGGGGGGGGTCAGGTCCTCTCATACATAGTATAGAGCGAAGGGGGGGGGTCAGGTTCTCTCATACATAGTATACAGCAGAAGGGGGGGGGGTCCGCTCCTCTCATACATTGTATAGAGCAAAGATGGGGGTCCGCTCCTCTCATACATTGTATAGAGCAAAGATGGGGGTCCGCTCCTCTCATACATTGTATACAGCAGAGATGGGGTCCGCTCCTCTCATGCATTGTATACAGAAGGGGGGGGGGTGTCCAGTCCTCTCATACACTGTATAGAGCAAAGATGGGGGGTCCGCTCCTCTCATACATTGTATAGAGCAGAGATGGGGGTGTCCTGCACCCCCCCCCCCATACATTGTACAGAACAGAGAAAGGGCTGCCCGGTCCTCCCATACATTGTACAGAGAGAAGGGGGTGTCCGGTCCTCCCATACATTGCACAGAGAGGAGAAGGGGGTGTCCGGTCCTCCCATACATTGTACAGAGAGAAGGGGGTGTCCGGTCCTCCCATACATTGCACAGAGAGGAGAAGGGGGTGTCCGGTCCTCCCATACATTGTACAGAGAGAAGGGGGTGTCCGGTCCTCCCATACATTGCACAGAGAGGAGAAGGGGGTGTCCGGTCCTCCCATACATTGTACAGAGAGAAGGGGGTGTCCGGTCCGCCCATACATTGTACAGAGAGAAGGGGGTGTCCAGTCCGCCCATACATTGTACAGAGAGAAGGGGGTGTCCGGTCCTCCCTTACATTGCACAGAGAGGAGAAGGGGGTGTCCGGTCCTCCCATACATTGTCCAGAGCAGATAAGGAGATGTCCTGCCCCCTCCCATACATTGCACAGAGCAGATAAGGGGGTGTCCAATCCTCCCATACATTATACAGAGCAAAAGAGGAGGTGTCTTGTCCTCCCATACATTGTACAGGGAAGAAGAAGGGGTGCCCAGTCCTCCCGTACATTATACAGAACAGAAAAGTGGGGTGCCCTCCACTCCCATACATTATACAGAGGAGAAAAGAGGGGTACTCAGTCCTCCCATACATTATACAGAGCAGAAAAGAGGGGTGCCCTGTCCTCCCATACATTATACAGAGGAGAAAAGAGGGGTGCCCTGTCCTCCAAAACATTATACAGAGGAGAAAAGAGGGGTGCCCTGTCCTCCCATACATTATACAGAGGAGAAAAGAGGGGTGCCCTGTCCTCCCATACATTATACAGAAGATGTAATGGGTGTCCTGTCCCCCCCCCCCTCCAATACATTGTACAGAGCTGTATCTGCTATCTACAGTGACAAGAAGGGGAAATCCTTCCCCTCATACAATGTACAGAGTAAGTGATAAGAAGGGAGTAACCTGTTCCCACCTCCCTCAAACATTACACAGAGATGAGGATCAGCACTGATAAGGTGGTCAGGTTCGCCCCCCCCCCCCTTACACATACAGCAATGTATTTGCAGTGATGAGAAGGGGTGTTCTATGCCCCCCCATGCATTGTACAGAACTGAGTTTTCAGTGATAGGAAGGGGTATCCTGCCCCTTCCATACACTGCACAATGATGTATATGGAGTTACATCATTATACAAAGCTGTATCTGCAGTGATAAGAGAACGTCCTGCCCCCACCCCCAATACGTTGTACAAGGATTACAGCGGGTAAAACAAGTATTGAACACTTCACCATTTTTCTAGGTAAATATATTTCTAAAGGTGCTATTGTCATGCAATTTTCACCATGTCGGTAACAATCCATGCAATCCATACATGCAAAAAAAAAAAAACAAATAAGTTCAGAAATGAAGTTATGTCTAACAACATGAAATGACACAGGGAAAAAGTATTGAACACATGAAAAAAAAGGGAGGTGAAAAAAAGGCATGAAAAGCCAAAACACCAGCTGAAATCTGTCAGCAATTAGAAAACAATCCTGCCCCTTGTCAGTGCAAATTAATATCATCTGGTTCAGTCTCAAATGATGGCCTATAAAAAAAAAAAAAAGGTGTCTCATTACCAAGGTGTCACACAAGAAACATCTCATGATGGGCAAAAGCAAAGAGCTCTCTCAAGACCATTGTAACCTTATTGTTACAAAACATATGGATGGCATTGGTTACAGAAGGATTTCTAAACTCCTGAATGTTCCAGTGAGCACTGTTGGGGCCATAATCCAGAAGTGGAAAGAACATCATTTCACCATAAACCAGCCACGACCAGGTGCTCCTCACAAGATTTCTGACAGAGGAGTGAAAAGAATTATCAGAAGAGTTGTCCAAGGGCCAAGGACCACTTGTGGAGAGCTTCAGAAAGACCTGGAATTAGCAGGTACAATTGCTTCAAAGAGAACAATAAGTAATGCACTCAACTGCCATGGCCAGTATGCATGCTCACCATGCAAGACTCCATTGCTGAAGAAAAAGCATGCTGAAGCACGTTTAAAGTTTGCTGCACAACATTTATACAAGCCTGTGAAATACTGGGAGAATATAGTCTGGTCAGATGAGACCAAAATGTAACTCTTTGGATGCCATAATACACACCATGTTTGGAGGTCAAATGGCACTGCATATAACCCCAACTTCACGAACAGTGAAGTTTGGGAGGTGGGAACATCATGGCGTGGGGCTGTTTTTCAGCATACAGTACTGGCAAACGTCATATCACCGAAGGAACGACAAATGAAAAAATTTACCGAGACATATTTGATAAAAATCTGCTGCCATCTACCAGGATGATGAAGATGAAACGAGGGGAGATATTTTAGAAAGACAATGATCCCAAACACAAAGCCAAGGAAACTCTCAATTGATATCAAAGAGAAAATAAAGCTGCTAGAATGACCAAGCAATCACCTGACTTGAATCCAAAAGAAAATCTATGGAAAGAACTAAAGATCAGAATTCATAGAAGAAGCCCACGGAACCGTTAAGATTTGAGGACTGTTGTGTTGAGAATGGTCCAAAATCACATATGAGCAATGCATGTGACTAGTTTCTCCATACAGGAGGCATCTTGAAGCTGTCATTACCAACAAAGGATTTTGTACAAAGTATTACGTTTCAGTTAATGTGTTCAACACTTTTTCCCCGTGTCATTCCATTTTATTACACATAACTTAATTTCTGAACCTATTTGTTTTGGTGTCTTTGTATGTATGGATTGCATGGGTTGTTACTGACGTGGTGAAAATTTCATGTCAGAGAAAGACACAAAATCCACACATATACAGTATAAGAACCCATTACCTTTGAGGCCAACATCTTAACTGAATCACCAACAAGACCAACAGCAATACCAGGCCACCTCAGAGAATGACAATGCTATTGGATAACTTGACATAAGCCTTGCTACTGGATCACCTGCAAGGGTAACAAAGCCACCCAATCAACCCAAAAAAATGTAAACACCAGACACAAAATCCACACATATACGAGAACCCATTACTTGAATGTTATCTAATCACTTCTGACACCAACAGTGTCACCTGATCACCTACAAGCCTTACAGCTTCACCTGGTCACCTCTAATACAGACATCATCCCCTGACATTACACAGTTCCCATTTATCAGCAACTCTTACACCAACAGTGTTACCTGATCCCCCCCGCTGACACAGACCGCGATACCTGATCCCCCGCTGACGCACACCGCGATACCTGTCACCCCTCGACGCACACCGCGATAACTGATCTCCCTCCGACAAAGACCGCGATAACTGATCCCCCTCCGACACAGACCGTGAAACCCAAATCCCTCCGACACAGGGAGCGAGATCCGGATCCCCTCCGACACAGGGAGCGAGATCCGGATCCCCTCCGACACAGGGAGCGAGATCCGGATCCCCTCCGACACAGGGAGCGAGATCCGGATCCCCTCCGACACAGGGAGCGAGATCCGGATCCCCTCCGACACAGGGAGCGAGATCCGGATCCCCTCCGACACAGGGAGCGAGATCCGGATCCCCTCCGACACAGGGAGCGAGATCCGGATCCCCTCCAACACAGGGAGCGAGATCCGGATCCCCTCCGACACAGGGAGCGAGATCCGGATCCCCTCCGACACAGGGAGCGAGATCCGGATCCCCTCCGACACAGGGAGCGAGATCCGGATCCCCTCCGACACAGGGAGCGAGATCCGGATCCCCTCCGACACAGATCGCGAGATCCGATGCCCTCCGACACAGATCGCGAGATCCGATCCCCTCCGACACAGATCGCGAGATCCGATCCCCTCCGACACAGATCGCGAGATCCGATCCCCTCCGACACAGATCGCGAGATCCGATCCCCTCCGACACAGATCGCGAGATCCGATCCCCTCCGACACAGATCGCGAGATCCGATCCCCTCCGACACAGATCGCGAGATCCGATCCCCTCCGACACAGATCGCGAGATCCGATCCCCTCCGACACAGATCGCGAGATCCGATCCCCTCCGACACAGATCGCGAGATCCGATCCCCTCCGACACAGATCGCGAGATCCGATCCCCTCCGACACAGATCGCGAGATCCGATCCCCTCCGACACAGATCGCGAGATCCGATCCCCTCCGACACAGATCGCGAGATCCGATCCCCTCCGACACAGATCGCGAGATCCGATCCCCTCCGACACAGATCACGAGATCCGATCCCCTCCGACACAGATCGCGAGATCTGATCCCCTCCGACACAGACAGAGATACCCGATATCCTCCGACACAGACAGAGATACCCGATATCCTCCGACACAGACAGAGATACCCGATATCCTCCGACACAGACAGAGATACCCGATATCCTCCGACACAGACAGAGATACCCGATATCCTCCGACACAGACAGAGATACCCGATATCCTCCGACACAGACAGAGATACCCGATATCCTCCGACACAGACAGAGATACCCGATATCCTCCGACACAGACAGAGATACCCGATATCCTCCGACACAGACAGAGATACCCGATATCCTCCGACACAGACAGAGATACCTGATATCCTCCGACACAGAGATACCTGATATCCTCCGACACAGACATACCTGATATCATCCGACACAGACATACCTGATATCCTCCGACACAGAGATACCTGATATCCTCCGACACAGAGATACCTGATATCCTCCGACACATACAGATAGCTGATCCCCTCCAACACAGACAGATAGCTGATCCCCTCTGACACAGGACAGAGATACCTTACCACCTCAGGGATACACAGGGGTAGATTTATTAAACTGATTCACTCAGAATCTGGTGCACGGTAGCCAATCAGCTTCTAACCTCAGCTTGTTCAATTAAGCTTTGGTAATAAAACTTAGAATCTGATCAGTTTCTATGCAGACGTGAGCCTGATTTTGCACTCTCCAGGTTTAGTAGATAAACCTTACAGTGCCTTCTAGACATTTATGAGACCAGCAGGGCAAGTCTTTGAGATGTGTGTCAATGGCAGGAGCTGTCTGTGGTGCTGAAGCCAAGTATCTGACTCAGGCATGTGAGGTGTATGTTGGGGCTTATGGCAGGAATTACTGTGGCTCCAATATGAGATAAGTGCCGCACACACAGCTCACACTACGGGCGCCTGTTAATATATGACATGGCCTACATACAGCTGTGATCACATCTCCCTGCCACCTTCTAAGTGTGACATTCCTCATCTCACTAGATTCAGCATGTGCGTCTACTCTTCTCAAAGAGAACTTGCCTTTATACATGCACGGCTCTTACAGCCACCCTTCACCAGGAAATTATTAATCACATTAGTAGATATTTGTGGAAGACATCCAATCATCTGCAGAGCTAGGTAAACAAGTATTGTCTAAATGAAGTATTAAAAACAACTGAAATAAATGAAAGTCTTTCAACCTTTATTCTGAATATTGGGAAGGAGTGCAGGGACCTGTGCTTCTTACACTCTTAGGATCTGTAATGTTTTTGGCAAAGCCAGGAAAAGAAGCCTGACAATGTTCTACTTCTAGAAGCTTCAGAAAACAACGCTGCAATTCTATACAATGCAGTTCCATAAGATGCTCAGTCCTTGTCCATCTCCTTCATTCAGTTACACAAAGTAGCTGAAATCTGCAGGCTCTGTTAAGGGAAAAAGAGAACAGCAGGGGACAGAACATGCTATTAGGCAAGTTCACCAACAGGTTTTAATGAGTGGAGTTCTGATTGAAATAATAGAGATCCTTAGTCATGGTCTCTGTGCACTTTGCACATAGATGACCTCTATATGTCACCAAACTATGTCAACCACTCACCGTCCAATCTGCCCCTGATCAGACACTTCACTCATTAACTGGAGGCCTACCCAGTGTTTCCAAGACAGTTTATTAGAAGAAACTTTCTTGTACATGCCAGGAGAAACAAGAGTTCAGTTGGAAGACAATTCAGCTTTACTTTGGTTCATTAGCATACTTTATCAAAAGAAAAAAAAAAAAAAAAAAAAGAGTTAGCATTGTCAAAACAATGATTTGATGACAGGGATCCCTTCTGGCTGCGTTCCTGGCCCCGCCATGGAAAGTGATACCCTGCTAGAAGAAGTTACAAGATGTTTCGTATCAATACACACGCGTGAGTGGGCGTCTGTGTGGGCCGTTGTGTGAGCTATAGCTGCCACTTGGCAACAAACACTCCTTCTTGCTAGTCAAACTTGTTTACTACGACTTGAGATCAGAATTTTAAGTGGAGAGTTGTAAAATGCTAAATTCTCCAGAAATCCTAATTAACACAAGGATTAGGTACATAAATGTTATTGCTACTCACATGACTGCCCTGCAGGTTATACAAGCTGGACATGGAAGGTGGAGATCAGAGGTGACATGGAAGGCTGAGGATTGGATGTGACATGGAAGGTGGAGATCAGAGGTGACAGGGAAGGCTGAGGATTGGATATGACATGGAAGGTGGAGATCAGAGGTGACAGGGAAGGCTGAGGATTGGATGTGACATGGAAGGTGGAGATCAGAGGTGACATGGAAGGCTGAGGATTGGATATGATATGGAAGGTGGAGATCAGAGGTGACATGGAAGGCTGAGGATTGGATGTGACTTGGAAGGTGGAGATCAGAGGTGCTGTG
Organism: Staurois parvus; assembly: GCF_062004578.1. Lineage (NCBI taxonomy): Eukaryota > Metazoa > Chordata > Amphibia > Anura > Ranidae > Staurois > Staurois parvus. The sequence goes on along the minus strand of NW_028318739.1, from coordinate 113,007 downwards.
GAAGGCTGACAATTGGAGGGGACACTGAAGGCTGAAGATTGGTTATGGTATGGAAGGCGGAGGATCAGTGGTGACATGGAATGCTAAGGATTGGGTATTGCATGGAAGGAGAAGGATCACAGGTAAACACAGATTGGCAAAAAAAGCCCAATTCCAGCTAAAATACGGTTTTCAGTTTGTATTGCATCAACAAGAGTAAAATTTCTGTCAGGTATTTTTTCTGTGACATCATTGTAGAGATTTCACCTCACATCCTGTCTCTGTGACTCCTGTACAAGAAATAGGAGGTGCAGTTGTCACCCGTACAAGATGGTGGAAGGAAATAAAATGTTCTAACCATTTACCACTTTCCTGAAATTGTGCTTTGGTTTATGTCTGTGACCCTGCTAAAAAGATTCTTGTCACCAATAGGATGTAATAGAACATCTTCCTTGTTACTCACCACTCAATTCATAATTAAAAAACATTTTGGCTGGTTTTGGACATTAAATACAGCAATATGAAAGTTTAGTTGCTCCACGTAGGAAAGATTTGTCTCTACACCTGTCAATACATGGACTGTGTCTCAGCTAAATCTATCTTCTATAAATTGTTCTTGTAGGAGAGAAAGTGGGCAAGTATACAAAATATGGCTGTCACCAGATCTGGATATGAAGGGAAATCTTTCAGTGTGAACACTTGTTCTACTGACAAAGGTCAAAGTTGAGAATGTTCACCTCAATTGGGGAGATGGGGACAGAAATGTAGGAAAACCTCACAAGTGGGGACATTGGAAGCTTCAAAACTCCAGAGAGGTTTCAATTCTTACTCACTCCATCTAAAATGTAAAGTGGTTGTAAACCCTTACATTTACCCAGTGAAGTGACTGACCTCAAGTGATACAGAGATTAAACAAATCCTCCTGCATAAGTTGTACCTGTTTATCTGCAGTCATCTCTTCTCTACATCTGTTCAAAGTGCTTAATTTATAAAGCTTGTCTAAGTTGTCAGAAAAAGAAAAAGGGAGTGAAAAGACGCCTCCCCCCTCTACAAATCAAACAGAGAAAAACAGGCTGTCAATCTGCTGGAGCTCCCTCTGGTCACCATTTTTCTCTTGGTGTCAAGAAGACTTGTCAGAAGTGATTCATGGCAATAGAGGAATGAGGCAGCGGACAGAAATGACACATCGTGCTCTTAATTGAGAGAGGGATACACTTTATAAAATACAAAAATATAGGAGATAATATCTGATCACAGGAGCTTGCATTGCAGATAACCAGCAATAAAGAAGTTACACAGGCTGGCCAGAAGTGAACTCTGGGCTATCTAACAAGACAACGCTTAGAACAGAGATGGAGGTTACACAAGGTTGAGGGATTAGGAATTTTACCTCCTGCATACAGAGTGGAGCCTGAGAACAGAGTTAGTGGAGAATATCATGAGATGAACACTTCCCTCTGTGGGGAGAACTTCAAACACTGCGGATTAGGAAGAAGTTTGGAATCAGAAGCAGAGCATTGACTTGTGAGAAGCCTAGGAAGGGGTTGGGAGGGTCTGCCGAAGGAGAGTGAAGAGGGTTTGCCGAAGGAAAGTATGGAGGGTTTGTGGAAAGAGTGTAGAGGGTAGGCGGTAGGGGAGTCTAGAGCAGCTTTTTTCAGTCAAAGCACCCTATTTGCACAATCTCGAGGCAGCCCATCCTAAAAATGTTAAAAACTATTCGTTTTATATAAGGCAGCCACATCCACATACTTAAAGACACCCAACGCCAGAGGTGATTTATTCTTACATAGCAAACACACCTTTGCACACTGGTACTGATTAGTATAACAATGTTTCTTTTCTCCCTCAGGATCTCTTTCTTTCACTCAGCTTATGTGACCCCAGTGCTGGTGGGCATGGGAGGGCAAACAAGGATGCTGTGCAGGTGCCCGACGTCCTCCTTATCAACTGATAATGGAATCTTATAATATCTTGGAGAAAAAAAGAGAAACTAATCGGTGGCAGACATGACAGCAATGAAATATTGTGTAACCTGCAGAAGTTTACGGACAACAGAGATGAGACAAAATAACACAGACCACAGGCAAGACACATGTGGCATGGCATCAATTACAGGGTCACTGACAGAGGCAGAAGTGGAAACACTGCTAGTTCTATCTTTCACAGTTTATAGAAAACTGCAGAAAATCAGCCAGTAACCTGAGCAGGAGGTGGATCCCAGGACTTAACCAGCTATGATATCCTGAACTGCAGAGAAGTGTGGAGTCTCATTCAGAGCATTCCATGGCCTGAGAAGTCCCATCTATAAGATTCTCGGCATGACAGATTCATGGTCCCATCTTGGTCATTTCCAGGCCCGAGAGAGATAGAGGGCCAGCTAGAGGATTCCTGGGACTGAATGGTGCAGAGTTGAATTTAGGGAATTCTCAAGTCTGAGAGGTGAGGAGTCTTATTACAGAAGACGTCATGGCACCCAGTATCTCACAATACAGTGCCCCTTGTACAAAGGATGACAGGGCTTCCAATATCACACAATGCAGTGTGCATCATACACAGGATGTCATGGCACCTGATATCCCACAATGCAATGCTCATCATACACATGATGTCATGGCACCTGATATCCCATAATGCAATGTTCATCATACACATGATGTCATAGCACCTGATATCTCACAATGCAATGTTCATCATACACATGATGTCAAGGCACCTGATATCCCATAATGCAATGTTCATCATACACATGATGTCATGGCACCTGATATCTCACGATGCAATGTTCATCACATACAGAATGCCATGGCACCTGATATTCCACAATGCAGTGCTCACCATATACAGAATGTCATGGATCCCAATATCCCACAGGGCACTATGCTAAAAAGTAACGTAACAAAGCTTTTCAGTTTTCATCCCAGATAGAACTGGTGGCACGTTATTACTGTATCTACTCCCATACCTGGGTATAGGGGAAAGCATGGTACTTTGTGAATGGAGGATGGGAGCAGAGCATTGACTATGAAGCAGACATCATGCCATCCTAGACCCAGTGACCATAACATGACGTATGCAGCCATGGAGAGGATGGACAGTCTGCCTGGAGAAATCCAAAAATGATATTTCACATACAGGTGGAGCACCCCATAGACGCAGTTGCAGATGTGAAACTCAACGTGGAACCCTTGAAAAGATATGGCTAGGTGCTTTAATTCTACAGCATCTACGAGACACAAAGATTTCTGGGTGGAGAGTCTGTTTAGTGTCATCTACAGCCAGAATGAATAGACCTTCCCAAACAAAAACTGCATTCACTATTGGAAATGTGTAGGGAAACAATTTATCATTCTGCTGCTTTGAATTTTCTTATTAATGCGGGCAAAAACAAACGCGAATTTAACCCACAATTAGAAAATCAAACAAACATTCTTATATTAGGAAAGAATATTGAACATAATTCTACCAGTGCATGGCAAACTTAAAGTATAAATAAAGGCAAAATGTTTTCTTTTAGCTTCGGACAGAGTAGAGATTGATTATAACCCCTGTCAGGTTTTTATTGTTGTCTGTGCCCCAGTTGGGGAGCTTCAGCCTCTCTGTTTATCCAGTTTACCATTATCATTGAAAGTAAAAGAAAATCCCACATTTTGGGTTGTCCCCAGAACAGTAATAAAAGGGAAATCTCCCAATGGGGACAATAATTCTGGTGACCTGGGGGGCCCAAAGGGATTCCCTTATTTGCAGGGATTTCCTCTCACTTCCTGTTTTGGCTATGGGACAGGAAGTGAAGGGAAATCTCCACAATAGGACACAGATGGGGGAAAAAAAACTGACAGAGGTTATAACCCTCCCTTATTCTATCCAAAATGAAAAAAGGTTTTACCTATAGTTCTACTTTAAGAGAGAAGTGTGGGTTTTCAGAAAAACAAACATTCATACTCACCTAGATGGATGCAGCATCGGTCCAATGTTGCATCTGTCTCCTATCGCCTCTAAGACTGAGAACCGAGCGATCAAAGGCCACTGAACGCTCGGCTCTCAGTCTTCAGTGAGCAGAGAACAGTAATTGTCAGTATCCACTCTATCCCTCCACCGCTCATTGGAGAGCCAAGCTGTGCAAGGGCCAGGAGCAGCTGGCATCTGGGTGGATCTCAACATTATTGTCTGAATCCCTGCAGAGCCTGGACTGGCTCTGTGAGGTCAGCCAACAGCTGACTTTAGCCCACTGTCAGCTGAACCCAGGTCACAGAAGTGCAGAATTAAATGCTTTGGTTATACTTTTCCTTTAGTTCTCCTGGTCAGTGGAATGATGTCATTCAGAGAAGATGGAGGCAGCAAAGGGTCCCTGTGTGAGAATAACGTGCCCCCTTACCCCCCCCCCCTCCCCACCCCATTCAATGCCTTAGTACAAACAAGTACTCTTTGTATATAAACAGATGCAAGTTAGGAGTGCTTTGTGTGCTAGGATCTCCACCATGAAATATAACTGGAGTCAGGCAGCGAACATACTTCACTTCCTGCCCAGAGCGTCCACAGGAAGTGGGAGAAGTGTTCCGCATGTCTCAGTGCCAACATGGCAGGAAATGAATATTCAGGGAATGAGGAGACCACAGGTGAGGTCCCAGCATCCAACCAACCTGCATTTTGTGTATCTGGGCCCCTAAATCCAGAGGGCTCCTGTGCAGATGCATGCATGGTGTGCCCATTCTGTCCTGTTCCTTGTGGCTGTCTCCTGAGATCTGGAGGGATCCCAGACTCTGCACATTAACTACAATGTACTCTGCTCAGCATCACATGGAAAGAAATTGAAAGTTCCAGGAGCCATCTCCATCTCTGGGGGACAATCACACAATTCTTCCGCCAGTCAGTCAGTGCAGTAAAAAGGGGACATCGCACTACCTGCACAGATGGATCACATCAGCCTTGTCCTAACATATGGAGCAGAACATTCATTTGTGGTAAGCCCCTTCCCCCACGCATCACACATCAGTGATGGCAAAGTGAGCAGCTCCACCAATCACTGAATTCCCCAGCAGGAAAATGTCATTTCCTCTCAGCTCTGCCAATAGTGCAGACAAATTGTATTCCCCTCTTCCTGCAGACTACAGTCTCTGTGCCCGGAGGACTGAGAGGAGAGGGATCCCACGCTCATCAAAGATCATTTCTGCAATTACTGGTGGAAACTTCAAGCTGTCATCAATCAGCGGCCTTTAAATCAGAGCACAAGATGAATTAACCCCTTTGCTGCTGGAAACACAACAGACTACTGCAGCCTGGTGAGAGGCGCAGAGGAGCTGGCAGAGGAAGGGTTAAGCTCCAGAAGGTTCCCAGGAATACACGCTGCTTCCAGGTGATGTCTCCTCAGCAAGCCAGTCATGACAACTTTCGTTGACACACATCTAGTGACATGACCGGATCCCCCTGTAATGAATAGATTCATCATACACTCTGCAATATCGGTTTATCCTTTCAGAACTCCACCCAAAACCACCCGGGACAAGCTGCCTGTCACATGGCAATGAATTCATGAATTACAGATGACATCATCCAGAGCCTCCGCGCTCCGACCGTCATCTCCCTCTTGCACCTCTACACGACTTGTGACACTGACTCACACTAATGAGATGTGGCAAGATAAAAACGTGGAGCCTGTCAGCACCCCACAGCCCTCCTGGTCAGAGTCCTTCACCATCCCTGCTGCATGGACACTCAGCTCACCATCAGTCTGCAGCAGCCATCCATTAACCCTTTCCTCATCGCCCGTCACACTCCATCAAATATCTAGGATGTCAGACACAGGAGTGCAGGAGAGGACATGGCGGGGTCACAGAGCATAAAGGGACATTTCTCCTCCTGGAAATCACAGATAAAGTGACCTCATTTACTCTGTGTCCCTGCTCTGCCCTCTCTGTGCCTCTGCCAAGGCCTAGCCTGCACACAACTATGATGCCAAGACAGACTCCACTGCGGTGCTGCTAATGCCAACAGCTGCTGCAAGTTAGGAAGTGCCAACACCTGGACATGGGATGTCCTGCAACGGACAACATCCCACAAGAGTGTGTGGCACCTCTAAGTACCCAGGAAACCTATATGGACATAATCTAATCTAACTAGCGAACAGAGGGATAACCCTAGTGTCCCATCCAACGATCAGAGAGCTAACCCTAGTGTCCTAACCAGCGATCAGAGAGCTAACCCTAGTGTTCCAACCAAAAATCAGAGAGCTAAACCTAGTGTCCCAACCAGCCATCAGAGCGATAACCCTAGTATCCCAACCGGCGATCAGAGAGCTAACCCTAGTGTCCCAACCAACGATCAGAGAGCCAACCCTAGTGTCCCAACCAACGATCAGAGAGCTAACCTTAGTTTCCCAACCAGCGATCAGAGCGATAACCCTAGTGTCCCAACCAGAGATCAGAGAGCAAACCCTAGTGTCCCAACCAGCAATCAGAGATAACTCTAGTGTCCCAACCAGCCATCAGAGATAACCCTAGTGTCCCAACCAGCCATCAGAGAGATAACCCTAGTGTCCCAACCAACCATCAGAGAGATAACCCTGGTGTCCCAACCAACCATCAGAGAGATAACCCTGGTGTCCCAACCAACCATCAGAGAGATAACCCTGGTGTCCCATCCAGCCATCGGAGACATAACCCTAGTATCCCAACCAGCCATCAGAGAGCTAACCCTAGTGTCCGAACCAGCCATCGGAGAGCTAACCCTAGTGTGCGAACCAGTCATCAGAGAGCTAACCCTAGTGTCCCAACCAGCCATCAGAGAGCTAACCCTAGTGTCCCAACCAGCCATCAGAGAGCTAACCCTAGTGTCCCAACCAGCCATCAGAGAGCTAACCCTAGTGTCCCAACCAGCCATCAGAGAGCTAACCCTAGTGTCCCAACCAGCCATCAGAGAGCTAACCCTAGTGTCCCAACCAGCCATCAGAGAGCTAACCCTAGTGTCCCAACCAGCCATCAGAGAGCTAACCCTAGTGTCCCAACCAGCCATCAGAGAGCTAACCCTAGTGTCCCAACCAGCGATCAGAGATAACCCTAGCGTCCCAACCAGCAATCAGAGTGATAACCCTAGCGTCCCAACCAGCGATCAGAGTGATAACCCTAGTGTCCCAACCAGCCATCATAGCGATAACCCTAGTGTCCCAACCAGCCATCATAGCGATAACCCTAGTATCCCAACCAGCGATCAGAGAGCTAACCCTAGTGTCCCAACCGGAGATCAGAGAGCTAACCCTAGTGTCCCAACCAGCCATCAGAGAGCTAACCCTAGTGTCCCAACCAGCCATCAGAGAGCTAACCCTAGTGTCCCAACCAGCCATCAGAGAGCTAACCCTAGTGTCCCAACCAGCCATCAGAGAGCTAACCTTAGTGTCCCAACCAGCCACCAGAGAGATAACCCTAGTGTCCCAACCAGCCATCAGAGAGATAACCCTAGTGTCCCAACCAGCCGTCGGAGACATAACCCTAGTGTCCCAACCAGCCGTCGGAGACATAACCCTAGTGTCCCAACCAGCCGTCGGAGACATAACCCGACTGTCCCAGCCAGCGATCGGAGAGATAACCCGACTGTCCCAACCAGCGATCGGAGAGATAACCCGACTGTCCCAGCCAGCGATCGGAGAGATAACCCGACTGTCCCAGCCAGCGATCGGAGAGATAACCCGACTGTCCCAGCCAGCGATCGGCGAGATAACCCGACTGTCCCAACCAGCGATCGGCGAGATAACCCGACTGTCTCAGCCAGCGATCGGAGATAACCCGACTGTCCCAACCAGCGATCGCAGAGATAACCCGACTGTCCCAGCCTGCGAACGGAGCGAAAACCCGACTGTCCCAACCAGCGATCAGAGAGATAACCCGACTGTCCCAACCAGCAATCGCAGAGATAACCCAACTGTTCCAACCAGCGATCACAGAGATAACCTTACTGCCCTATCTAATGGTCAAAGAGATAATCCAATAAGGAGATATATTCCTACTCCCCCCAATTAGTGATGGGAGAGATAACCCAACTGCCCCAAGCAATGAGAAAAGGTCATCCTATTGTCCCAACCAAAGAAGAAAGACAATCCTACTGCCCCATCTAATGGTCAATGAGATAAGCCAATAAAGAGAGATGATCCTATTGCCCCATCCAATAAAGAGAGATGATCCTATTGCCCCATCCAATAAGGAGAGATAATCCTACTGCCCAAGCCAATGATCAGACAGATGATACTACTTTCCCAGCCAATAAACAGAGATAATCCTATTGCCCCATATAGTGAGGAGAGAGAATTCTACTGCCCCATCCAGTTAAGGGAGAAACAATCCTACTGCCCCATCAAATGACCAATGAGAAAATCCCATTGCAAGTTGCAATTAGTGGCAGGACAGCGAGGGGTAGATTTTGGGGTATAAGTACAGAAGAGGTGAAGGATGGGGGTGGCAGGTCAGGGAGAAGGAGAGGAGTTCTATGTAACTGAATGGGGCAGACAGGAGGGGGTACATGGGTATTACAAAGCAAAAAGGGGGAGGGAGATACTGGGGCCTAAAAGGGCAGACAGGAGGAAGGGGAGTTCTGGGGTATTGCAGGGAGTACTGGGGGGTATTCGGGCAGACAGGAGTATTAAAACACTGGGGTATTAAAAGTCAGAAAATAGATTGGGGGGGGGGGGGTTGAGTACAGACATGGGAGGGTGGACAGGAGTAATGGGGGTACTGGGGTATTGGAAATGAGGGATGGAGTGGAAGGTCAGGAAGCAGGAGAGGAGTTCTAGGTAGCTGAAAAGGGCAGACAGGAGGAGGTAGTGGGGTATTAGAGGACAGACAGCAGAGGGAGGAGATGCTGGAGGATTATAGGGCAGACAGGAAGAGGTACCGGAGTATTAGAGAACTGACAGCAGAGGGAGGGTATGCTGGAGGATTAGAGGGCAGACAGGAGGAAGGGGGTACTGGGGTATTAGAGGACAGACAGCAGAGGGAGGGGATGCTGGAGGATTAGAGGGCAGACAGGAGGAGGTACTGGGGTATTAGAGGACAGACAGCTGAGGGGAGGATTCTGGAGGATTAGAGGACAGACAGGAGGAGGTACTGGGGTATTAGAGGACAGACAGCAGAGGGGAGGATTCTGGAGGATTAGAGGGCAGTCAGGAGGAAGGGGGTAATGGGGTATTAGAGGACTGACAGCAGAGGGAGGGGATGCTGGAGGATTAGAGGGCAGTCAGGAGGAGGTACTGGGGTATTACAGGACAGACAGCAGAGGGGAGGATTCTGGAGGATTAGAGGGCAGACAGGAGGAGGTACTGGGGTATTAGAGGACAGACAGCAGAGGGAGGGGATGCTGGAGGATTATAGGGCAGACAGAAGGAAGGGGGTACTGGGGTATTAGAGGACAGACAGCAGAGGGAGGGGATGCTGGAGGATTAGAGGGCAGACAGGAGGAAGGGGTACTGGGGTATTAGAGAAGACAGGGGGGAGTATTTGGGTATTAGAAGACAGAAAATGGAGGGAAGAGAGAGGTGGTTGGATCCAGACATGTGAGGGAAGGAGTACTGGGTTATGGCCAGACATGAAGGGGGTACTGGGGTATTAGAGGACAAATGGGAAGGAGGGGGCAGAGAGGAGGGAATAATGGGGTGTTAGGAGTCAACGGTGTGAAGGGGGTCAGAGGTATTAGAGGACAGACAGGGGGGTGTGCTAAGATACTAGGTTCAGACAGGAAGGGGGGGTACTACAGTACAGACAGTGAAGGGGCTACTGGGGTAATAGAGGAGAGGAAGAGGGTACTGGGGTATTAGGGCAGACAGCAGCAATAATTTATGGGGGGTTGGAGTACAGATAGGAAGGGGGTACTGGGGTATTAGAGGGCAGACGGAAGGGGTGCAGTGGAGTATTGGGATATAGACAGGGGTCAGAGAGAGATGAGGAGGAGGGGGGGATCGGGGACACTTTGGGGTCAGGTCAGTTTGGGGGGACAGTCGGGCGGGGGTGGAGGGTAGTCCTCCCCAGTGTAGCAGGCAGTAGTTGGTAGGACAGGCAGCTCCGGTCAGTCGGTCTCACCTTGAGCCCGGGGAGGGGCGCACACGGCGAAGATGACGGCGATGAAATGTCGCACATAGCGGATCATAGTAGATCGTACGATGGTCGCTCCGGAGCCTCATCCTCCCCTCCGTGTCATCCCCCTCCGATCTCCATCTCCTCTCTGCCCGCACCGGACACCGACTATAGCGGCAGCACCCGCCCCCTCACCGCGCCCATTGGCCGGCCCCACTCTGGGGGAGGCGCAGATTGGTCAGGGGAGGCGCCACTCAGCGAGAAGGGGGTGGGGCCAGGCCAAAGGACAGCCGCAGTGTCATGCGCAGTGCTGGGGCCCCCAAAAGCACCGAAATTCGTTCCGGCAGTGTACCCGGCCCCGCTAACATTGTCCGGACAAGGTCCCCTCCACCCCCACTACCACCCCCCACACACACAGCACCACCGAGTGTACTGCGCTCCCCGTACTCCGCTGTTCAGCACCACACACCATGGACAGCGCCGGTCCATTCTACTACACTATGTGATACCGTCCCCCCCATGTACTCCTCTACCGGACCGGACCCTCTATGTACTCCTCTACCGGACCGGACCCCCTATGTACTCCTCTACCGGACCGGACCCCCTATGTACTCCTCTACCGGACCGGACCCTCTATGTACTCCTCTACCGGACCGGACCCTCTATATACTCCTCTACCGGACCCCCTATATACTCCTCTACCGGATCGGACCCCCTATGTACTCTTCTACCGAACCCCCTATGTACTCCTCTACCGGACCGGATCCCATATGTACTCCTCAACCGGACCGGACCCCATATGTACTTCTCTACCGGACTGGATCCCTATGTACTCCTCTACCGGACCGGACCCCATATATACTCCTCTAAAGGACCGGACCCCCTATATACTCCTCTATCGGACCGGACCACCTATATACTCCTCTACTGTACCCCCTATGTACTCCTCTACCGTTCCCCCTATATATTTCTCTACCGTCTCCCCTTTATACTCCTCTACCGTACCCCCTATATACTTCTCTGCCGTACCGTCCCCCTATATACTCCTTTACCTCCCCCCTATATACTCCTCTACGGTACCCCCCATATACTCCTCTACCGTACCCTGCCCCCATATACTCCTCTACCGTACCCTACCCCCATATACTCCTCTACCATCCCCCCTATATACTCCTCTACCGTACCCTACCCCCATATACTCCTCTACCATCCCCCCTATATACTCCTCTACCGTACCTCCCATATACTCCTCTACTGTACCCTACCCCCATATACTCCTCTATCGTACCATACCCTCATATACTCCTCTACCGTACCCCCTATATACTTCTCTGCCGTACCGTCCCCCCTATATACTCCTCTACTGTACCCTACCCCCATATACTCCTCTACTGTACCATACCCCCATATACTCCTCTACTGTACCATACCCCCTATATACTCCTCTGCCGTACCGTTCCCCCCATATACCCCTCTGCTGTCCCCTCTATATGCCTCTCTGCCGTACCGTCCCCCCTCTATACCCCTCTGCCGTACTGCCCCCCTATATACCCCTCTGCCGTAACGTCCCCCCTCTATACCCCTTTGCCGTACCAAACTCCCTATATACTCCTCTACCATACCACTATATACTCCTCTGCCATACCGTACCCTATATACTCCTGCCATACCCCCTATATACCCCTTTACCGTACCCTCTATATACCACTCTACCAACCCCCCTATATACCCCTCTACCGTACCCCTATATACTCCTCTGCCGTACCCCTATATACTCTCTCGTACCGTACCCTCTACATACTCCTCTACCGTACCCCTATATACTCCTCTGCTATACCGTAGCCCCTATACACTCCTCTGCCATACCCCCTATATACCCCTCTAACGTACCCCTATATACTCCTCTGCCGTACCGTACCCCCTACATAGTCCTCTACTGTACCCCTATATACTCCTCTGCCGTACCCCCTATATACTTCTCTGCCATACCGTACCCCCTATATACCCCTATACAATACCCCTCTACCGTACCCCTATATACTCCACTGCCGTACCGTACCCCCTATATAATCCTCTGCTGTACCCCCTATATACTCCTCTGCCATACTGTACCCCTATATACTCCTCTGCTGTACCCCTATATACTCTGCCATACCGTACCCCCTATATACTTCTCTACCTTACTGTACTATGCCATACCTCCTATATACTCCTCTACCATACTGTACCTCTATATACTCTACCGTACCATACCCCCTATATACTCCTCTACCTTACTGTACTATGCCATACTCCCTATATACGACTCTACCGTACTATACCATACCCCTACATACTTCTCTATTGTACCGTACTCCCTATATACTCCTCTACCGTACCGTACTATACCCCTATATACTCCTCTATCATACTATACCATTCCTCCCATATACTCCTCTACCGTTTTTTACCTTACCCCCTATATACTCCTCTACCATACCTCCTATATACTCCTCTACTGTACCATACTCCCTATATACTCTACCGTACCCTACCCCCTATATACTCCTCTACCTTACTGTACCATACCCCCTTATACTTCTGTACCATACCCCCTATATACTCCTTTACTGTACTGTACCATACCCCCTATATATTCCTTTATTGTACCGTACCATACCACCTATATACAGTTGTGGCCAAAATTATTCAACCCCCAATGCTGTAAAGGGGTTTAGGGACTATAGTGTACATTTGGAATTGTATTCAGAATCAAATCCTACAAGGACGTTGTAACTACCCAAATGCAACTAAAATGACATCAATTGTTTATGTAATACAGTAGTAAATGGTTCTTATGTGGTTTCTTCATTGCCACAATTATTCAACCCCTTAAAGACTACCACTCTGAAGAACAGAGGTTCATACAGGTGCTTTCCATCAGGTATTGAAAACACCTGTGGATGTCACCGAGCAGCAATCAAGCATAATAAGCACCAATTAGGCAGCTTTAAAATGACTGTGATACTCAGCTCCTTCTAGACATTTACTGGTGTGGTTACAAACATGGTGAAGGCAAGAGAATGGTCCAGGAAGACAAGAGAAGAGGTGATTTCTCTTCACAGGAAGGGCAATGGCTATAAGAAGATTGCAAAGATGTTAAACATACCAAGAGACACCTTAGGAAGCATCATTCGCAAATTCAAGGCAAAGGGCACTGTTGAAACGCTACCTGGTCGTGGCAGAAAGAAGATGCTGACTTCGACTGCTGTGCGCTACCTGAAGCGTAGAGTGGAGAGAAGTCCCCGTGTGACTGCTGAGGAACTGAGAAAAGATTTGTCAGATGTGGGTACAGAAGTTTCAGCCCAGACAATAAGACGCACACTGCGTAATGAAGGCCTCCGTGCCAGAACTCCCAGGCGTACCCCCTTGCTGTCTCCAAAGAATAAGAAGAGTCGACTGCAGTATGCCAAAAGCCATGTGGACAAACCACAAAAGTTGTGGGATAGTGTTCTGTGGACTGATGAAACAAAATTAGAACTGTTTGGGCCCATGGATCAACGCTATGTTTGGAGGAGGAAGAACAAGGCCTATGATGAAAAGAACACCTTGCCTACTGTGAAGCATGGTGGAGGGTCAATCATGCTTTGGGGCTGTTTTGCTTCTGCAGGTACAGGGAAGCTTCAGCGTGTGCAAGGTACCATGAATTCTCTTCAGTACCAGGAGATATTGGATGGAAACGTGATGCAGTCCGTCACACACCTGAGGCTTGGGAGACGTTGGACCTTTCAACAGGACAATGATCCCAAGCATACCTCCAAGTCCACTAGAGCATGGTTGCAGAGGAAAGGCTGGAACATTTTGGAGTGGCCATCGCAGTCACCAGACTTAAATCCGATTGAGAACCTCTGGTGGGACTTAAAGAAAGCAGTTGCAGTGCGCAAGCCTAAGAATGTGACTGAACTGGAGGCCTTTGCCCATGAAGAATGGGCGAAGATACCCGTAGATCGCTGCAAGACACTTGTGTCAAGCTATGCTTCACGTTTAAAAGCTGTTATAACTGTAAAAGGATGCTGTACTAAGTACTAAGATTGAATGTCACTTGGGGGTTGAATAAAACTGATAATGCTGTGAGCACAGAAAAGACATTTGTGGTTATTTCATTATAACTGTTATGTTATATTTGTCTGACCTACAAGTGCCTCTTTAATGTAAATGTAAGCAAGATGACTGAATGATCAAAAGCAATGTCAAACTGGCCAAAACACTCAATTTCAGTGGGGGTTGAATAATTTTGGCCACAACTGTATGTACCGTACCATACCCCCATATACTCATCTATCATACTGTACTATGCCATACCCTCTATATACTGCCCTACCATACTGTACCATACCCCCTATATACTCTTCTACTGTACCATACCATACCCCCTATATACTCTTCCACCATACCCCTTATATACACCTCTACTGTACTATACCACACCCCCTTCCCCCCATATACAGTAATACCTCGGTTTACAAATGCCTCAGTTAACGTAATTTTCAGTTTACGAATGAAAATCCATTGAAAATAATGCCTCCGTTTACAAATTTTTCTGCAATACGAAGTGTATGTCAGTGCTGATTTTTAAATGCAATTGCCGGCTTTTTTTTTTCCTTCACTATAGCTCACAGAATTAGCTGTCACTTTCGGAGTTAACAGAAACTTTGTTTCTTTTAAGAAACTAAAAGGAAACATTATTTCTCTTAACTCAGGGAAATAAACTAAAAGGAAAAACTTTCTTTCTTTTAGCTGGGGGGAAAGTGACAGCTGAATTTCTGAGCTATAGTGAAGAAAAAAAGCGCGGTAATTACATTTAAAAAACGTCACCATAATAAATAAAACAACGGCTTGGGGTCCCCCCTCCCATCCAGCCCTTCGGGTCTGGTATGGATTTTGAGGGGAACTCCCACGCCAAAATTTGAAATAAAAAATGGTGTGGGCTACCCCCCCAAGATTCATACCAGACCCTTGTCTGAGCATGCAGCCCGGAAGGTCAGGAAAGGGGGGGGACGAACGAGCACTCCCCCCCTCCTGAACCATAGGCCACATGGGGGGGTGCTTTGGGGCAGGGGGGCTCCCCCCCAAAGCACCTTGTTGATGGAGACAAGGGTCTCTTACCCACAACCCTGGCCGGTGGTTGTGGGGGTCTGCGGGCAGGGGGCTTATCGGAATCTGTAAACAAGGGGGCCCCCAGATCCCGCCCCCCCATGTAAATGAGTATGGAGTACCCCTACTCATTCACAAAAAAAAAGTGTGTGAAAAAAGACAGGACACAGTCTTTGACAAGTCCTTTTTTAAAAGAAAAAACTAACAGAATGTCCCCCGCAGTAAATCCAAATGTCAATCACGATGCCCGCCGTCACCGCCGCTGTCGCAAACCCGAAAAAAAAAGCTCTGCTCCCGACAATGATTTCCAGCTGTCTGCCTGCTCCGGTGGTTTGACAGTTCTTAAATATGTAATGGGTGGGGCCACCTGGGGACATCACGCATGTGACCCCACCCCAGGTGACCTCAATGAGGTCACATGGGGCAGGGTCACTCGGGTGATGTCCCAGGTGGCCCAGCCCCTTACATATTTAAGAACTGTCAAGCCACCTCAGAAGCAGACGGCGGTGGCGGCAGCGGCGGGCATTGTGATTGACGTTGGATCTACTGCAGGGGACATTCTTTTAGTTTTTTCTTTTAATAAAGGACTTGTGATTAAATACACTGATTAAAAAAAACAAAAGAAACAATATATACCTCAATTTATTTGTAAAATATGAAAGAGGATGTTACGGTGAGTAAATAGATACTGCGGTACTTAAAAATTTCCATGGGTGATGCTTTAAAAATTTCTACAGGTTAGCAGTGTAAAGTTACAGAGCAGGTCTAGTGAGAGAATAATTGCTCTTGCTCTGACCTTCGTGGCGATAAATCACGTGTGTAGTTTGAACACCATTTACATATGTGGGCATGGCCTATGTATGTGCTCATGACTACATGTGAGCACGGGGGGGGCGGCGACACTTTACATTTTTTAAAAAAAATTAATTTAATTTTTTTTTTTTTTTGCAATGTCCCTTTAAAAAATTTTTAAATCACTTTTATTCTTATCACAAGAAATGCATGCATCCCTTGTGATATAAATAATTAGTGACAGGTCCTCTTTATGGAGAGATAAGACCCCACATCTCTCCTCTACAAGGTAAAGCATTGGATCAAAAAAAAAGCATTGATCTAGTGCTTTAAAAAAAAAATGGCCGGAACGGGAAGTGACATCGCTCCAGTCTTCCAAGGGAATAGAGATGAGTGGTGGCCATCTTTCCTTCACTCATCTCTATGCCCAGCGCCGGGATCGATGGTTTTTCAGGTAAGGCTGAGAATTACCGAGCGGCAGCCGAGGGGCGGTGATGGCGGGCAGCAGCAAGGGGCGGGCGGTGGCGAGGGGCTTTTTTTTTTCCGGCACCTATATCGGTGATTTTTTGCACTTTGGCCAACGGTAGAAAGGGGTGTTTTCGCACAAAACGTTTTGGCCACTGAAATTCTGGTGCATCCCTAGTTGTCAAAATAAAATAACTCATGCAGTATTTTAGTAGCCTTTACTTTTTACTGACCTTAGGAACAGATTAATTGGTTAACTGCATTTCGGTTTACAAATTTTTCGCTATACGAAAAGTCCTGCAGAACGAATTAAATTTGTAAACCGAGGTATTACTGTACTCCTCTACCATACTGTACCCCCCTATATACTCCTCTACTGTACCATACTCCCCTATATACTCCTCTACTGTACTATACCATACCCCACATATACTCCTCTACCATACTGTACCCCCCTATATACTCCTTTACTGTACCATACTCCCCTATATACTCCTCTACTGTACTATACCAAAGCCCCTATATACTCCTCTACTGTACTATACCATAACCCACATATACTCCTCTACCATACCGTACCCCCTATATACTCTACTGTACTATACCAAAGCCCCTATATACTCCTCTACTGTACTATACCATAACCCACATATACTCCTCTACCATACTGTAGCCCCCTATATACTCCTCTACTGTACTATACCATACCCCCTATATACTCCTCTACTGTACCATACACCCCTATATACTCTACTGTACTATACCATACCCCACATATACTCCTCTACCATACTGTACCCCCCTATATACTCCTCTACTGTACCATACTCCCCTATATACTCCTCTACTGTACTATACCATACCCCACATATACTCCTCTACCATACCGTACCCCCTATATACTCTACTGTACTATACCAAAGCCCCTATATACTCCTCTACTGTACTATACCATAACCCACATATACTCCTCTACCATACTGTAGCCCCCTATATACTCCTCTACTGTACTATACCATGCCCCCATATACTCCTCTACTGTACCATACACCCCTATATACTCCTCTACTGTACTATACCATACCCCACATATACTCCTCTACCATACCATACCCCCTATATACTCCTCTACAGTACTATACCATACCCCCTATATACTCCTCTACTGTACCATACGCCCCTATATACGCTACTGTACTATACCATACCCCACATATACTCCTCTACCATACTGTACCCCCCTATATACTCCTCCACTGTACTGTACCATACCCCCTTTATACTCCTCTACTGTACCATACGCCCCTATATACTCCTCTACTGTACTATACCATGCCCCACATATACTCCTCTACCATACCCCCTATATACTCCTCTACTGTACTATACCGTACCCCCTATATACTCTACTGTACTATACCATACCCCCTATATACTCCTCTACTGTACTATACCATACCCCTTATATACTCCTCTACTGTATTGTACTACCCTATATACTCCTCTACTGTACTATACCATACCCCCCCATATACTCCTTTACCATACCGTACCCCCTATATACTCCTCTACTGTACTATACCATACCCCCTATATATGCTACTGTACGATACCATCCCCCATATACTCCTCTACACTGCTATACCATACCCCCCCATATACTCTTCTACCGTACCTCTCCTATATACTCTACTGTACTATACCATCCCCCTATATACTCCTCTACTGTACTATACCATACCCCCCATATACTCCTCTACCATACCATACTCACCTACTGTACTATACCATACCCCCCATATACTCCTCTACCATACCCCTCCTATACACGCTACCGTACTATACGATACCCCCCATATACTCTTCTACCATACCGTACTCCCCTATATACTCATCTACTGTACTATACCATACCCCCCCCCATATACTCCTCTACCGTACCCCTCCTATATACTCCTCTACTGTACTATACCATACCCCCCATTTACTCCTCTACCATACCGTACTCCCCTACTCATCTACTGTACTATACCATACCACCCCATATATGCCTCTACCATACTGTACCCCCTATATACTCCTCTACTGTACTATACCATACCCCCATATACTCCTCTACCATACCGTACTCCCCTATATACGGTACTCCTCTACTGTACTATACCATACCACCCCATATATGCCTCTACCATAATGTACTCTCCTATATACCCCTCTACTGTACTATACTATACCCCCTATATACTCCTGTGTACGTCACTATACTGTACATCACTATACTGTTTTGTTTGTTCTGTGCAAATCCCTCCTATAGTCACCTTACTTTATAAGTCTAGTTAAGAATTGATTGGAGCAGTTGACATTTTTGTTTAGCTTGCTGGATTTGGTGCAGGGACACACTAGTAGTTTACAGCTGCCATTGTGCTGCGCTGGGCTTCTGCTGGGCCATTCACCTTTAAAGTGTTCTGTAAAGCCTCATCTTTTATCTATTTATTGTTTGAAAATAACAAACATATTATTCTTACCTGCTTTGTGTAATGGTTTTGCACAGAGCAGCCCCAATCCTCCTCTTCTCAGCCACCCTGCTGGCACTGTCCACTCCTCCCCCTTTGCTGAGAGCCCCCATAACAAGTTGCTTGCTATGGGGGCACTCATGCATGCTCACTCCTAAGGAGCCCCGCACTACTGTGTGTCCATAGAAAACACAGAGCATGGCTCGGGCCCAACCCCTGCTCCCCCTTCACGGGCTGTAATTGACAGCAGCAGGAGCCAATGGCTACCACTGCTGTGACTGAGCCAATGAGGGGAGAGAAAGCCGAGAGAGCCTCTGCTCTCATGCATAGTGCTGAATCAAAATTGGGCACAAGTGTTAGGAGGGACTGGGGGGGGGGGGGGCGTGCGAGCCAGCACACTGAAGTTTTTTCCCTTAATGCAGAGAATGCATTAAGGTAAATTAACCCTCCAGGCTTTAGAACCACTTTCAGAGAGTATAGGCTTCCTCCAGTCATGCCTGCCCTCAATGTGTTTGTTGCTATATATGCACCAAGATGGAAGATCTCATAGGTTAGAGATCACATTTCACATGGGGGCCCTACACACCAATATACCAAGGGGCCGTGGCGATGCAGTGCAGCTTTCACATATACACTATATTACCAAGAGTATTGGGACACCCCTCAAAATCATTGGATTCAAATGTTCCAATCATCTCCATGGCCACACGTGTATAAAATCAAGCACCTAGGCATGCAGACTGCTTCTACACACATCTGTGAAAGAATGGGTCGCTCTCAGGAGCTCAGTGAATTAAATCGTGTTACCGTAATAGGTTGCCACCTGTGCAATAAGAAATTTCCTTGCTACTAAATATTCCATGGTCAACCGTTAGTGGTATTATAACAAAGTGGAAGCAACTGGGAACAACAGCAACTCAGCCACAAAGTGGTAGGCCACGTGAAATGACAGAGAGGGATCAGCGCATGCTGAAGCACACAGTGTGCAGAAGTCGCCAACTGTCTGCAGAGTCAATAGCTAAAGACCTCCAAAGTTCGGGTTGCACTTCAGATTAGCACAACAGTTTTCGTACAGAGCTTGGTGGAATGGGTTTCCATGGCCGAGCAGCTGCATACAAGCCTTACATATCCAAGTGCAATGCAAACCGTCGGATGCAGTGGTGTAAAGCACACTGCCACTGGACTCTAGAGCAGTGGACACATGTTCTCTGGAGTGACCAATCATGCTTCTCTGTCTGGAAATTCGATGAACGTGTCTGGGTTTGGCAGTTGCCAGGAGAATGGTACTTGCCTGATTGCATTGTGCCAAGTGTAAAGTTTGGTGGAGGGGGGATTATGGTGTGGGGTTGTTTTTCAGGGGTTGGGCTTGGCCCCTTAGTTCCAGTGAAGGTAACTCTCAAGGCGATAGCACACCAAGACGTTTTGGACAATTTCATGCTCCCAACTTTGTGGGAACAGTTTGGGGATGGCCCCTTCCTGTTCCAACATGACTGGCCACCAGTGCACAAAGCAAGGTCTATAGAGACATGGATGAGTAAGTTTAGGGTGTAGGAACTTGATTGACCTGCACCTCAACCTGATAGGACACCTTTGGGATGAATTAGAGTGGAGATTGCGAGCCAGGCCTTCTCATTAGACATCAGCGCCTGACCTCACAAATGCGTTTCTGAAAGAATAGTCAAATATTCCCATAGACACACTCATAAACCTTGTGGACGGCCTTCCCAGTAGAGTTGAAGCTGTTATAGCTGCAAAGGGCGGGCCAACTCAATATTGAATCCTACGGACTAAGACTGGGATGCCATTAAAGTTTATGTGCGTGTAAAGGCAGGCGTCCTAGTGCTTTTGGGAATATAGTGTATTTGCAAACTTAAACCTCTGTTTTTAATGCAAACTGTTAAACAGTGTTATTTGTTTATTTATTTATTAGCTAGCTGGTATGTGTGCTGTGAAATGTTTGTTTTGTGTTTCTTCCGTGAAAAGTCCTTCCATGGGCACCTTACTTAATAAAGATAGATAGATTGAATTGGAGCCCCTGCCATTTTTGTTTACACCACTATACTGTACACCCTGCAAACCACTATACTGTACCTGCTCTGTACACAAATATACTGTACTCCCTGTATATCACTATACTGTGTCCACACTCAGGGCAGAAATCAGAAATTTTGGCAGCCCTTACACAGCTTTGAGCCTGGGTCCCCCCGGGCCTGACCAACAACATTCCCCAAAGCCTGGTCATTGGCCATAACACCAAATCTGCCCACAGGCCATCCCACAAAGTCCTTCAGTGCCTCCACTTTTAACTTAATATATCCTCCATCCCATGTCCTCCTCCTTCAATCCCATCTCCTCCATTCCATGTCCTCTTCCCCCTCCAGTCCCATCTCCTCCATCCAATTCCTCTTCTTCCTCCAGTCCCATCTGCTCCATCCCACGTCCTCCTCCTCCTCCTGCAGTCCCATTTCCTCCATGCCACGTTGTCCTCCTCCTCCTGCAGTCCCATCTCCTCCATTCCACGTTGTACTCCTCCTCTTCCAGTTCCATCTCCTCCATCTGATGTCTTGCTTCAGTCCCATCTCCTCCATCCCACATCCTCCTCCTCCTCCTCCAGTCATATCTCCCCTATCCCATGCCCTCCTCTTACAGTCCCATCTCCTCCATCCTATGTCCTCCTCAACCTCCAGTCATATCTCCCTTATCCCATGTCCTCCTCTTACAGTCCAATCTCTTTCATCCTATGTCCTCCTCGACCTCCAGTCATATCTCCCTTATCCCATGTCCTCCTCTTACAGTCCAATCTCCTCCATCCCACATCCTCCTTCAGTCCCATCTCCTCAATCCCATGTCCTCTTCCACCTCCAGTCCCATTTCCTCTATCCCACATCCTCCAGTCATATCTCCCCTATCCCATGTGCTCCTCTTACAGTCTCATCTCCCCATTCCATGTTCTCCTCCTCCTCCATCCCATGTTCTCTTCCTCCTCCAGTCCCATCTCCTCCATCCCATGTCCTCCTCCTGCAGTGCCACCTCCTCCATCCCACATCCTCCTTCTCCTGCAGTCCCATCTCTTCCATTCCACATCCTCCTCCTCATGCAGTCCCACCTCCTCCATCTCACGTCATCCTCCTCCAGTCTCATCTCTTCTATCCCATATCCTCCTCTTCCAGTCCTATCTCCTCCATCTGATGTCTTTCTCCATCAAATATCCTCCTCCAGTCCCATCTCCTCCATCCCATGTCTTCCTCCTCCTCCAGTCCCATCTCTATCCCATATCCTCCTCCAGTCCCATCTCCTCCATCCCATGTCCTCCTCCAGTCCCATGTCCACCTCCTCCTGCAGTCCTATCTCCTCCATTCCATGTCCTCCTCCTCCAGTCTCATCTCTTCCATCCCATGTCCTCCTCTTCCAGTTCCATCTCCTCCATCTGATGTCTTCCTTCAGTCTTGCCCTCCTTTCAATGTCCTCCACCTCCATCCATATCCTCCTCCTCCATTCTATGTCCTTCTCCTCCTCCATCCCACGCTGTCCTCCTCCAGTCTTGTCTCCCCGCTATGTTGGTCCTCTCTCACAGTGTCCTCCCTCTGTAGTCCTTTTATCCCTCCTGCACCTTCAGTACAGCCCTAATCCAGGTGATACACCTCAGTGTATGGTCCCTCCTCGGCCCCGGGGCTCACCTCGCTCTCTCCGGACACACAGCTTCGATCGATCCCACTTCCATATGCAGACTTCCCACTGCAAATCTCTCACCCCACTGGAGCCTATTGGCGTGACTCATCAAAAGGGGGGGGGCAGGGGGTCCAGATGGCACAAGGTACAGCTAGAAGAGAGCGCAGACATGGCTGCTCCTGTACCTGCAATTCTTATTTAAGTCACTCAGCCTGGGACACATACATCTCGGGACAGCTTAATGAAAATCATGGCAACTATGTGCGCAGAGCGTGCTCAAGGGACAGCTGCTTTGGGGCCCACAACAATGACCGGGCCCGGGGCAGCTGCCCCTTTTGCCCCACATTAAAGATGGCTCTGGTTGAGGTCCAAGCCCTTTGGTACACCCAGGCCCTTTACATGTGTATGGGCTGTCCCCTCCTGATGGCCGCCCTGCCTGCACTGTATACCACTTTACTGTACACCCTGCACACCACTATACTGTACCTGCTCTGTACACCACTATACTGTGCATGCTGCAAACCACTATACTGTTCCTGAACTGTATACCACTATACTGTATCCACATTGTACACCAATATATTGTACACCCTTCACACGGCTATACTGTACCCGCACTGAACACCACTATACTTTACTTGCTCTGTATGCCACTATACTATGCACCACTATACTGTACCCCCCAGCGCAGTAAACATCTATACTTAACCCACACTATACTCCACTATATTGTACTTCCCCCATACACCACTATATTGTACCCCACACATAACACTGTACTGTATGCCCCATACACCGCTATACTGTGCCCTCTGCACACCACTATACTGTACCCCTCATATGCCACTACACTGCACTCCTTTGTATACTACTATACTGTACCCCCTGCACACCGCTACAATTTACCCCTATACTCTACTCCTTTGTTTTATTTGAACAGGTGCAAGGTATCAAATTAAACCAAATACAGTTTGCTTTAAACAAGGTAGGTTTAAGGTTGTAAGGTGTAAAGTAAGGAGTCTGCGTATATTCACAGTCCCACCAGCAAGAAGAGGCACACTATATACACACATATATGGTAAGTATCTTGTCCTTTTTAGCTCCTGTCAGCTGCACTCTTATGCAGTTAGGATTTTAGGGCAAAGACAGCATTTTTATATATACCTTTTATCGATCTATCAGAAAGGTTGGTCCCCTGGGACAGTTTTTTTTCTGTTATTATCCAGTGCTCTCTACGAAGTCATTGATACGAAGTCATTGGATCATATTGTGTGACCTTCTCACCTTATAGGACTCTGTTGGGACTTTAACAGAGGAGTGACTTAGTGCCAGTTGTGGTGCCAACTTTTCCATGTTCCTCTTCAGGGTATTATCAGCTGTGACATCATCATGATGACATAAAGATAAGATATTCTTTGCAAGCTTTACAATGTATCCATATTAGATCATCAGCATTGTACATGATTGGCCCCAACCTGTGCCTCTGACCAGAATTCTCTTGCCTTTTCTTTACTCAGTTCGCCCATCTGTAGAAACACCAACACAAATGCAGAAATAGATTTGTGATTCATTTTTCACTAGAATAGCAGAACAGTGTAAATAAAGCTATTTATTACTGGGAACTCACAAGCTGCACAGTGCCCCCCCTCCAGCATCACACTAGGTCTCAGAACTTTGAAGACAAAGGAATAAAATTGTATTATAAATGGGGGCTGTGAGGTGGGATCTATACAGCCACTATGTGACGGAGGAATAATAATGCCCGCATAGGTCACATTCTTTGTGTTCTTTAATATGGGTTACTCTGCACAAAAAAATGATTGCCCCACTGGATATTCTACAGTTGAAGCATATTCCTATCTAACTCATAAATATGCACTGCACGATCAGGGCCTGCTCTGATTCAGGTCCAGATAATGAATCAGGTTCTGATTTATTTATCCCTAGATATATCCTCCGGTACTCCCCACTTGCATCTTCCAACATTCACACTAACACATTGCATCCCTAGACAACACTTTTAACATGGAGGAATTTGTGAAGTAACTTTCTGGTCCCAAGGAACCCAGCTACTTTTATTTACAGCTTAATGCACATTAGTTTGTTGGTTATTGTGAAGAAAGCCACTTATATTTTTGGTCAGTTGGAAAAATTCCCCCTTACAGTTAACTAAACAGTTAACTGATGTCTGTTGGTTATGTATTTGAGAGGCAGGAATTGCTCATTGCTCAAAGAACACCTAGCAACCTCTGGAGAGACCCAATTGAAAAAAGCTGCCCTTGACCACCATGTTTTGACAAACTGCCCACCCCAAGGCCAGGCCACCCCACCCAGAATGAATCTTCCAGTATTTGGTTAATGTTGGAGCCTTAAAGCGGACCAACCTCAAAAAGTTAAGAGCGTTAAGTGTAGATAGCATCTAGATTTGTTAACTGTGAAAGATCTATCTTTGTTTCAAATTCCTCTTTAAAACCAACAGTGCACTTCAAATCAATGTGGTAATCCTCAAGAGATGTAGGAGTCCAGCTGATAATTCTTGTCCCCCAACTTCACCCAATATTATTTTTGGATGGGGAGGTCTTTTAAGGGGGTAAAGAAATAGTCGGTTTATCTGTTTGCAATCTCGGTAAAGTGACATGAACAGCATGCAGACAAGCAGAAAGTTTCACAGAGCTGTAGTCATCAGTGGAATGAGTTGTCTCACATTGTCCTCAAATAAAGCTTCAAGTAGCTGTAGGAGTCTGATCACTCAGCTCTCTGATACGTTTCATACGTGCTGATGATGAAACACAAGGACCCGTTTGCTGCACCCCCTCACATTCTGTGCACACCGTGTAGGTGGTGTCTGAGCAAGGGCCTTGTCTGACAAATGCAGGTGAATCACATTTGTCTGGAGTTCTGCAGATGGTGAACAGTGTGAAATGAACAGCACAGCAGCATTACCAAAGATCTTCTAAAGATATGGAATTTGGAAGGACTAACAGGATCTTTTGAGGAAAGTCTATTCAGATGTGTCCCAAATCCTCCTCAGGTTTACACTGAACTACCCTGTACAGGGCACTGAATAACGAATATAGAGACCCTGTAATTTCAGACTGTCCCACCTTTCTGGCCCTGTATTCCAAGTTCCTCTACCTCCTCAACCTGGACGTTTGCATAAGGCTGTAACCAAGTATCTACTCAGCACGACATGAATTCCCAACTGCTGGTTTGCTTTTTTTGGCCCACAAATAAGGACTCTGTAACATATCCTGGGTAAAGGTAGAAATGTTTCTTTGATTGAATTTTCATACCCATTTTTCTGGGGGTGAGATGTGACAATCCTTCCTCCTGTCTCCACCTCGTTGACAATACAAGGAACTAGATCATTGTACAATCTGTATGTCAGGAAGACTAAGGGAGTGTGTCCCACCTGTGGCCTGTTAGCCCATCTAGGGGCAGATTTGCTATGATGGTATTATCACCTGGGTACTCTGGTGGCACTGCTGCAGAAACCTGTGTCTAAAGTATCTATAACAAGAGCGATCATTTGTTTTAAACTTATATAAACACAATATAATACTGAAGTGAGGCAGTTGCCCCTTGCCCAAGTCCAGAAGCACATGACCCGAAATATAGACTAAAAGATATACTAAGCCCCAGAATCACTAACTGGGGGGAAAGAGGAGACTCAGGGTCCTTTTGTTTATCTGCCATATTTACTTGGGTACTAAAAGGCTAATGCAGTCCCTCATCTGTGATGCTGGGGCTTTTAGTTCATCCTCAGTGAGGTACCGGGAGTTCATCCTCACCTTTTGGTACTGGGAGTCACAGTTCCTGTTCATCTGTGATATATGAATTTGTAGTCCTGCCCCGGTTATCGCTTTGGGACTTTAGTTCTTACTCTTATGCATGCTGGGACTTGTAGTGTCTTTTCATCCACAGTCCTGGGATTTATAGTCTCTTCTCATCCATAGTGCTGGGACTTGTAGTGTCTTCACATCTGCAGTACAGTGACTTGTACTCTCTAGTTATTCTCAATGCTGGGACTTTTAGTCTCTTCTAAACTGTAGTAATTGGTCTTGTAGTCTCTTCTTACTCACAGTAATGGGACTTGTAATCTCTTCTAAAATGCGATGCTATTCATCTGTGATACTGGGACTTGCAGTCTTTTCTTAACGGTGGTGATGGTGCTTGTAGTCTCTTCTCACATGTGATCCTGAGACTTGTAGTCAGTGGCAAAGCTAGACATTCTTTCACCCGGGGAAAAGACTCAGTTCGGTGCCCCCCTTTCCTCCTGAAGAGGACGGTGTCAGTAGGGTAGAGGTTGGTGTCAGTAGGGTAGTGGACGGTGTGAGTAGTTTTTTATTTTTATTATTTTTTTAATTATAATTTACAATTCTGTAGCAGCCCTGTTGGACGGCTTTGGAGAAATATCAGGGGTCTAGATAGACCCCTAACATCTCACTTTTGAGACAGAGAAAGGGACTGAGAACAGAGATTGCCAAGTCCCTCTCTCTGCAACCTCAGCTGGACTGGACAGCACTCCCCCCTGCCTTGTACAACTCTCTCCCCCCCCCCCCTTCTATACCTTTCCCATCCTCCACCCTCACCTCATCTTGTGCACCCCCTGACACCCTCCTCTCACCTTGTGCAGCCTCCCCCTGCCCTCACCCACCTTGTGCACCCCCCACCTTGTGCACCCCCACCACTTTATGCAGCATCTCCATCCCCCCATGCCCCCCCCCCCTCACCTTGTGCAGCT
This sequence comes from Staurois parvus, assembly GCF_062004578.1. NCBI lineage: Eukaryota > Metazoa > Chordata > Amphibia > Anura > Ranidae > Staurois > Staurois parvus. The sequence goes on along the minus strand of NW_028318739.1, from coordinate 85,663 downwards.
TCCACATGACCCCTAGAGCCTTGACCTTGTAGCTGTGGTGCCAGCTTTCCTCCAGACACTGGCAATACAAGCAGTCTTACACAGCACACAATACATGCTCATGGTGGAGATCATGCAGGGGCTCAGTCTCCGGCTCACCTGGCCCTGAGTGGACAGTAAAAGGTAGTGTTTGAACAGCGGTCCTTGGGGCGGATGACAGGGGAGGCGGCAGAACAGTAGAAGACATCTCTCTGCTGATGGTGGCCTTCTTCTGGCTCTGGAGGGCGGCCACCTTGCTCTGCTGGTAGTGCTCCAAGATGCCCTCCAGAACCCAGTGTAGCTACACCAGTTTTCAGTGACGCCGCAGAAGCCCAGCTCGTCGAGCATAAGGGAGCGGTAACACTGCAGGCAAGTCAGGCACTGGTGGCGGAGAGGTGAATCAGGGCCCTGGAGGAGTGGTGATGAGGTTTGTGTGGGGCGGGCATGGCCAGGAGAAGACCTGAACTCTTTGTTCCGGGATTTCTGTCAGAGGCGCCCCTCTCAATCCGGTGCCTGGGCTCATGCCCCCCCCCCCCCCCTAGTTTTGGCCCTGCTTGCAATCTCTTTTCATATGTGGTCCTGGAACTCGTGGCCTCTTTGCATCCATAGTGGTGGGACATGTAGTCTCTTCTCATTCGTGGTGCTGGGACTTGTAATGTCTTCTCATCTATCATGCTGGGATCAGAAGTCTCTTTCATCCATGGTACTAGAACTTGTAGTTTCAGCTCACATTCATTGTTTGAACTTGTAGTCACTACTGACTCTTCTAATCCATGTTGCTAAAACTTGTAGTCTGTTATCATCCTTAGTGCTGCGACATGCAGTTTTATTTGACAGGTGGTGCTGGGACTTGTAGTCTCTTCATCTGTGTGCCTGGAATTTATAGTCTTTACTCAGAAGCAGTGTTGGGACTTTTAGACCCTTATCATTTGTGGTGCTGGGACTTATACTCTCTTCTCACATGCCATGCTGGGACTTGTAGTCTTTGTTCATTCGTAGTGCTGGGCCTTGTAGTCCATTCTCATCTGTGGTGCTGGGACTTGTAATTATTTCTCACATTTTGTGCTCGAACTTGTAATCCCTTCCATTTGTGGTGACCTGATTCAAGATGTGAAGTGAAATGTCTAGATTGTTGTAAAAACTCCAATTAACCCTCATTTAGTGACATTATTGTGTTTTGCCGTGTACTTTTGGTTGTAAATGTCACACTGCTTACTAAGACTAATGCTCCACAAATCCCTAAAAAGATAAAAATACCGAAACAAAACACTCAGCTTTTCTAAAGACTTGCTAAGATGAGCTTGACAAATGTCTGAGTATGACAATGGGGGTAATTTTCACATTATGTCATAAGCACAATACGGAAGTCAGAACACAATTATACTTTTCAGCTAATCATTTTCATCATCTGATTATAAATAAAAACAAATCTTTCATGGGCTACTGCATTATAAACCTCTTATGATTGAATAAATGAACACGGAAACCTCTTTCTCCTACGTACTGTATATCTATGAGCTGCAGATTTACAGCAGCTGATAACTCCGTAATGGTCATTTAACTATTTTTAGTAGTCAGAAGAACAGGAACCCTTCCTCTGAATCATATTGTATAATTGTTATTTTTAGCAATGAGGGCCAAAGGCTAAAAATAACAGTGAAAAGGCCTACAATAATTATTATAATGGAAAGTAACATGTTCATTATATCTTCGTAAATTGAGCCTTTTACTGAGATAAAATAACGATTCATGACAAAATAGGACATTCAAGAATAAATTGTCCATTTCATGCAAAACAAGAAAAAAATCCACACTTAAACAATGTTTGTCTGTGAATTGAACATGACATGAAAATTATCACAAGATAAAATGATAAATGGAGTTTGCAACAGCAAATTTTATCACCAGGCAGTACCACATTGCATTATATGACAGTGTTATAGTGAATAGTTGTAGGAACATATCACAACATAATAGCAAATTACACCAATGAGCAACAACAAAATGATATCAAACCATATTATGTGATTGTACACCACCTGGGCTATCTGCAAAATTGGTGGAGGCGTGAGGCCTAAAATATTTGGAGGCACAGAGTCCAAGTTGCTGCCACAAGGGGTGATGGGCTTTGCTGTGGGTGGCTCCCAGGTCGGTCCTCAAACACAACTGTGCAGATGGCAGCTGATCAGGGAAAGAACCAAAACAAAGTGCCAAATTGATAAGCAATCTCAAAAATGTGGATAGTCCAAAGGTCAGGCTGGGCAACAGACAGGCATGGTCAGATACAGAGCTGGGGTTGATAACCAAAAAGACAAGAACATGATCCCTGTACCTCTGTGCCTTCAGTGACGTTGTTATCCCTGTGTTCCCAGCACCCCAGTGCTGCAAGAGACCTTCACTCCCGTGTTCTTGTGATCCAAGCATCTCAGTGCTCCCATTGACGCTGTACAATCCTGTGACTTCACTGTCTCAACCTGCACTTTGTGCCTCAATTGACCTGTGTCCCCCAGTTTCTTCAAGTATAGTGTTCTGAGTTCAGGTGTCCCCAAGTTCTCAGACCCGAAAGCCCTGGTAAGGATTGGGGTGGGGCCCCTCGCTGGTTTTTTCTTAAATTTAAATGCCGGCAATTCTTTGGTTTACATTCTGTCAGCGGGTCAACTGTGCAGCGCAGTGACTAAAAGTACAGCAAGCCGCATTCTTCCACATCGCAAATGCTCAGAAATGCATGTAAAAGCACTGCAACACAGTGCAGTGTACATAAAAGCCCAAAGAAAACAGAAAACAGAGTTGGCCTTAAAGAAAATGCAAGCTTAGGAAAAATGCACTGCAAATGCGCATAAAAACGTGTCAAGTGTACCTTTCCGCACATGCACAAAATGCGCAGTAAGTGCACAGTTTCAGATGCGATGAGCCCTAAATCTTTTTTCTTCCAAAGGCAGAGTGTTCCCTTGTCTTTTGCAAAGATCTTGAAGTGAATAAATTTGCACCAAGTTCACTAAATAGAGCATTAATGTATTTATACATGGTGATCATATCCCCTTTAATCGCATCTTCTCAAGAGGAATTTAAATTCAGTTCAGCTAATCTTGTCTTATAGCTGATGTCCTCCATGCCTCTTATCAGTTCAGTTGCACTTCTCTGAACTCTATGAAGTTCCCTAGCATACCTTTTATGAACTGGGGTCCAAAACTGAACTTAACTGAATACTCCAAATGAGGTCTTACTAATACTTTATGCAGAGGGAATATTATGCTATTTTATCTGGAATCTGTACCTTTGTTACTACAAAAAATGATTTTCCTTGTTTTACAAACCGCAGCTTGGCATTACATGCTAATATTAAGTCTATCATCTACAGTGCCTTGAAAAAGTATTCATACCCCTTGAAATTTTCCAGATTTTGTCATGTTACAACCAAAAACATTAATGTATTTTATTGGGATTTTATGTGATAGACCAACACAAGGTGGCACATAATTATGAAGTGGAAGGAAAATGATAAATGCTTTTCAAACTTTTTAGAAATGAATATCTGAAAAGTGTGGCGTGCATTTGTATTTAGCCCCCTCTGTCAATACTTTGTAGAACTAACTTTCGCTGCAATTACAGCTGCATGTCTTTTTGGGGATGTCTCTACCAGCTTTGCACATCTAGAGTGAAATTTTTTGCCCATTCTTCTCTGCAAAATAGCTCAAGCTCTGTCAGATTGGATGGAGAGTGTCTGTAAACAGTCATTTTCAACTCTTGCCACAGATTCTCAATTGGATTTAGGTCTGGACTTTGACTGGGCCATTCTAACACATGAAGATTCGTTGATCTAAACCATTCCATTGTAGCTCTGGCTGGATGTTTAGGGTCGTAGTAGTGCTGGAAGGTGAACCTCTGCCCCAGTCTCAAGTCTTTTGCAGACTCTAACAGGTTTTCTTCTAAGATTGCTCTGTATTTAGCTCCATCCATCTTCCCATGAACTTTGACCAGCTTCCCTGTCCCTGCTGAAGAGAAGCATCCCCACAGCATGATGCTGCCACCACCATGTTTCACAGTGAGGGAGGTGTGTTCAGGGTGATGTGCAGCGTTTTGATTTTAGGCCTCAATTTTGGTGTCATCTGACCAGAGCACCTTCTTCCTTATGTTTGCTGTGTCCCCCACATGGCTTCAAACTGCAAATGGGACTTCTTATGGCTTTCTTCTTGCCACTCTTCCATAAAGGCCAGATTTGTGCAGTGCATTACCAATAGTGGTCTTGTGGACAGACTCTACCACCTGAGCTGTGGATCTCTGCAGCTCCTCCAGAGTTACCATGGGTCTCTTGGCTGCTTCTCTGATTAATGCTCTTCTTGCTTTGCCTGTCAGTTTAGGTGGACGCCCATGTCTTGGTAGGTTTTCAGTTGTGCCATGCTCTTTCCATTTTCGGATGATGAATTGAACAGTGCTCCGAGAGATGTTCAAAGCTCGGGATATTTTTCTTTTTATAACCTAACCCTGCTTTGAACTTTGCCACAACGTTATCCCTAACCCGTCTGGTGTGTTCCTTGGCCTTCATGATGCTGTTTGTTCACTAATGTTGTCAAACAAACCTCTGAGGGCTTCACAGAACAGCTGTATTTATACTGAGATTAAATTACACACAGGTGGACTCTATCTACTAATTAGGTGACTTCTGAAGGCTTGGTTCCATTTTTGTTAATACAAATGCATGCCACACTTTTCAGATATTTGTAAACAATTTTGAAAAACATTTATCATGTTCATTCCACTTCACAATTATGTGCCACTTTGTGTTGGTCTATCACAAAAACTCCCAATAAAATACATTTACGTTTTGGGTTGTAACATGACAAAAATGTTGAAAATTTCAAGGAGTATGAATACATTTTTAAGGCACTGTACATACCAGAACACCGAGATACTTCTCAACCATTGGCTCCCCCTCCTAAAATGGATGATGCATGCATGTTTTAGCCTCCAAGTAAATAACTTTCCATTTATCAACAAAAGAAAATTAGGCACATAGTTGTCAAATCAAATAGTGCTTTAAAGTCTGCTTGCAAGCTGGAAACATCTTGTAAGAACTTTATTCTATTACATAGCTTGGTGTCATCTTCGAACACTGAAATGGTACTTTTAATCCCAAAATCTATCTCATTTATAAATAGGTTAGAAGGTAAGGGTCACAACACTAAACCTTGGGGTACATCACTAATAACCTTACTCCATACAGAGTATGAACTATTAATCACTACTTTCTGAATACGGTCTTTAAGCTCATTTTCTGTCCATTTACAGACTGAATTTTCCAAGCCTGTAGATCTTAAAGTGGAGTTCCAGCTGTTTTTGTGTTTTTCTAAAAGTCAGCAGCCACAAAAACTGTAGCTGCTAATTTTTACCAAACACACACTCACCTGTCCCAGGGTCCAGAGATGTGCTCACCCACAAAGTCTCTTCTCTCGCTCTTCTCTGCAAGGCACCAGCATCTCAAATGTGGGAACCAGGCTGTGACAGCTTGCGAGTCTCGCTGCGCATTCTGATTGGTCTGGCAGTCATCTGGGACCTGAGAAGGTTCCTAGGAGACTGCGGGAGGAAGGAGGGAGCAGAATTTCCTGCTCATTTTGCCGATTTTGATAGGTACCCGCTCCCCCCCAAAAGGTGTCAAATATGGCAATGGAGGAGGGGAGGAGGCAAACAAGCAGAGCTTCTACTTTTGAGTGGAACTTCGCTTTAATTTACACATTAGCCTTGTGCAGGGAACTGTGCGAAACACTTTTGCAAAGTCCAACTATACTCTATGCATAGCCACTCCTTTGTCTGGGTTTTTGCTTACGATCTCATAAAAAGAAAGAAGATTTATTTGACAATTTCTGTCTTTTGTGAATTTATGCTATCGCTTATAATACTGTTTTATAGCAAGAATTAATCTATGTGGTCCTTTATTAAACAGTCAAGTATCTTCCCAACTATAGAAGATAAGCACACAGGTTTGTAATTACTTGGCAATGCATTTGGTCCCTTTTTAAATATAGACACCATGTTGGTCTTGTGCCAATTTATTGGTACCAAGATAACCATTAAAGATTCTAATAAAAAATGTTAAACAATGACTTTGAAAAAACAGATCCCAACAATTTGAGGCCTTGCGGGTGTTAAGCTATCTGGCTGTGCTACTAACTACATCTCCACTACTGACTTGAGCTTCCCCATTTTCCTGTGTATACACAGAGCTGAAGAAGGATTTTAGTATATGTGCCATCTCTTTGTCCCTCTGAGTTTGTTAATTTTTGTGATCCTAATTTTCTTATTACATAATTTGTTATATTCTTTGTGGTTTTCGAATGAAGAAAGCATTCTTTCATTTATTTTATATTTTAAAAGCACTTTTTAGCTGTTTAACCACTTGAGCTCTGGAAGGTATTACCCCATTCATGACCAGGCCATTTTTTTTCGCTATTCAGCACTGTGCTACTTTAACTGGCAAATGCGTCGTCATGCAACATTGCACCCAAATGAAATTTATATAATTTTTTTTCACACATAGAGCTTTCTTTTGGGGGTATTTGATCACTACTGGGTTTTTATTTTTTGCAGCATAAATTAAAAAAAGACTGACATTTAAAAAAAAAAAAAACACAATATTTTCTGCTTTCTTTTATAAACCAAATCCAATAAAATCAAATTTCTTCCTATATCTAGGCCAAAATGTATTCCACTACGTTTTTTGGTAAACAAAGATCCCAAATAAATGTATATTAATTGGTTTGTGTCTATAAACTATGGTATATATATTTGAAAATTGATCAATCCTGATGTACTGAAGGCCTCATTTCTTGAAACCCTAAATTGGCAGGACAGTACAAATCCCCCCCAGATGATCACTTTTTGGAAGTAGACACTCTGAAGTATTTAGTAAGAGGCATGGCAAGTTTTTTTAATTTGTAATTTTTTGTCACAATTTTTCGGAAAATGAAGAAATTTAAGAAAACTTGCTTTTTTTCTTTACACTTTTTTACATACTGTCATCAGTGCAGTACAGCATCATCATACGACTGGTGTGGAGATGATCAGATATCCTGACTGGTGACAGTATGTTAATATATATAATGTGTATATATATATATATATATATATATATATATATTTATTTATTTTTCATTCAAGTTCTTATAACTCTTTTCTTTTTTTACTATTTGTTTTCCTTTTTTTTTTACTATTTTGGGTTTTTTGTACATACCATCATCAGCGCAGCTCAGTGTCACCCTAGTGCAGTGTTTCTCAATTCATGGACCCCCAACAGGTCATGTCAGGATTTCCATTATTTTGATGATTTGGGTGATTTGATCAGTTTCACTGCCTTAGTAATTACCACAGCTGTTTCATCTGAGGGAAATCCTGAAAACATGACCTGTTGGGGGTCCATGAGGACTGGAGTTGAGAAACACTGCCCTAGTGACACTGTACCACGCTGGGAGTGGGGGGGGGGGGGGGGTTATCAAGCGTTGTTATTGCTTATACAGAGAATATCACTGTATAAGCAATAGTTTTAGCTGCCATGGGTTAACCAATAATAAACAGCTTGCTTTTGGTTGTGATTGGCTAAGTTAATCACATGGTACAGGTAGCCAGGTACCATGTGACTGCTTTGGGCCAATCACAGATCACTGCAGTAAGAAAGTTGCTCATGAATGAAAAGACATTCATGACAGGTTGTTTACATTAGTATCATGTGATTGCTATGATCAATCATAGCAATCACATGACACCCAGTTACCGATTACCAGTAACTGTCACAGGAGGAGCGTGCTGCACACCCAAGGGGGCGTGCTGCACACTTCTAAACCAGAGCAGGCACAATGACTTACATGTACGTGATTGTGCCTGCCCGTGCCGCCCCCACCATAGTATAATTGCTAATTAGTTAAACTTATTACCCACGGAAATAGATTTTGCAGCAAGTTTGCAAATTATTGATCTGAAACATTTCCATTTGTGTTCTCAAGTCTTTGACAACAATATTCAAATGGTCGACAATCATTTAATCGACTTCTGTTGAAGTGACAGACTGGAAAACTTTTGGCAATCAGCGGCTGCAGGCAATCAGGTGCAACCTGTGATCAGTGTATTGTGGCAGTAGAGGGTTCTGCTATCAGAATACAATGTCTCAGCAAGGGGATTCCTCCATCCACCTCTTTTTGTCTGAATGGAGGAAACTCGCTGGCTGAAGGAAAAAAATAATAGTGTATGGCCAGGCTGTCTTGCAGGGCAGCCCTCAGCATTGGAAATTTTTCTCTTAAAGTAAATAGTTTTCATTTTTTTCAGTATGTGCTTGTTGTTTACATAGTAAATGAAATCATATTATGGTCACCACTACCCAGATTTTCTTTTGTACATACGTTTGTAAAAAGCTCAGCATTGTTTGAGATTAACAGATCCAGCAGAGCATCATTTCTAGTCAGAGCCTCTATACACTGTACCATGTAACTGTCTTGTAACAACTTTATACAGTTCCACCCTTTTATTGTTCCAGCAGTGCCATTACTCCAGTCAATTTCAGGGTAGTTATCCCATTTTTACAATTGTCCCGGGCCTTCTAGCCCTTTCTATTTCGTGTAAAATTTGTAAAAAATTTTTAACACGCTGTCACCAGTCAGTGTCCCTAATCACCACCACACCAGTCATATGATGCTGTACGGTGACGATATGTAAAAAAAATGTGAAAGAAATTTTTTTTTCCAAAAAACAAAAACAAAATTGTGACAAAAAAATTACAACTTCAAAAAAAACTTGCTATGCTTCTTACTAAATACCTCAGACTGTCTACTTTCCAAAATTTTTATTTTGGGGGTACTTGTACTGTACTGGCATTTTAAGGGCCTCAAGAAATGAGATCGTCTGTCAGTACATCAGGACTGATCAATTTTCAAATATATTTCATAGTTTGTGGACGCTATAACTTTAGTACAGACTAAATCCCCTAATAGCACCAACTGTCTAGGCCTTTCTGAATTACCACCACCACTTCTACTAGATAGACTGCCCTCCCAGCTGTTATGGGTAGCAGTGACATCCAGGGCTGCCACCTCTAGGTTTTCCACCCACAAATCTTCACTCAACTTAGCAAATTTGCATGGGTGCTCAAATACAGGACTGGCCTTTTTCTCTATGAGACTCTGCCTATTACTCAAAATAAAGTAACCAAGGAAGTTGAACATATTAATTGCATACGTAATTATATTATAGAGACCCTGCCACTGACCAAAACTAATGAAAACACAAATTGCTTGTAAAAGGACAGACTTTATACTTACCCTTTGTACTTACCCAGTCTGACAATCTTCACTCCTCTGCAGATCTGAAAATCAGACAATCTTTACATCTGATGCAATTCTGGGGTTGTCAAATTCTCTGTTCTAAACTGTAGATACAACTAGAAAAGCTACAATTTCGGGGGAAATTGTGTGAAGTGTTCTTGCCTCCACCAGTAGTCTACAACTGGAGTAGGCGGAGTAACTAGCTTTTGTCAGCTCCCACTCTAGTTTTGAACATTCCGCCATTCATTCCTATGGGACCAATTTCACCACAAAAACGCCGATATTTCGTGAAGCATTCGGCGAAATGTTCCACAAAGTAATAGCACACCAATCGGGAACAATCCGCACGTTTCGGTATATTACTGTCTATGTAGTGTAAAAACTGTGGGAGGAGTTAGGGTGGTAAATTTGGCTATAATAATAAGAATATATATGTGAGATAACAGTAAGTGGTCTTGCCATGCAAGAACACTTAAGGACCAATATAGGGAAACTGTGTGAGTTTCACTTTTGGCTCTGGAGTATAATAAAAGGCAACCCAATGCAGCCAACAGGAAGCATTAATATTCTACAAGATTTATATAGCGCCAACACTTTTCACAGCGCTTTACAACATGAGGGAAGACGGTAAAGATGCAATATAATTCAACATGGGAGAAATCAGAGGGCCTTGCTCATTAGAGCTTACAATCTATGAGGGAGAGTCAAGTGATACAAAAGATAATGTGGGAGATGAGCTGATGGAGAAAGAGAAAATCTGGTTGTTAGGTGGAGGCGGAATAGGTTTCCAAGAAGAGAAGGGTTTTCAGGGATCTCCTAAAAGTGGACAGAGTAGGAGATAGTCGGGCAGATTGGGGTAGGGAATTCCATAGGATGCGAGAGACTCAGAAGAAGTCCAGGTGAGTATGGGAGGAGGTGACAAGGGAGCTAGAGAGCAGGAGGTCCTTGGGTCTTGGGTCCTTCTGTCTTTGGGCTGCGGCTCTCTTCGCTCTGCAACTGGGGAACCTGAGTCTTGCAGTATACATCTTGTATAGTACCTCTGCTCCTAGTACTCTCTAGCCCCACCTGTCTTCTAGCTGCAATCAGTCCACAATCATATCAGTTTAAAGTGTTGGACTTCCTATGGACTGTGCCCATTTGTTGCTGAGCTACTGAACTTCTGGACGTTGACCTCAGCCAGATTTCTGGATTACTCTCTTTGCCTGATGATTCTACATAGATTGTAGATTATTTTGCCAGTCTGTGTATGACCCTGCCTCCGACCACACTTCTGGATTCTGAATTTGTACCTTGCTGTCAAGATTTACTGCTGGCCCGGCCTGCCTGACTATGCTAAGGCCTCAACCCCCAGCAGAAGCTCCACTCTGGACTAAACCTTTTACAGGTACTTTAGATTTACCATGTTATAGACATAATCTCACATATAGTGAGATTATGAAGCAAATTTAGACATGGTGATGGATGGCAGATTCCAGCACACTTTCATTTTCTGGAGAGAAAAACAAACATTTGTGACTGTTTTATGAATTGTTCCCTGGCAAACAACTTGTTCCATTATTATTAAAGGAATTCAAATCAATAAATGTAACAACAGATTTGCATTGGACTGCAGCAAAGGTTGATTTGGTTGTTGTTTCTTTGTGAACCTGATACCAGGGGCGGACTGACCATTTGGAAACTCGGGCACTGCCCGAGGGCCCGGGGTCAGTAGGGGGCCCCATAAGATGCCCCAGTACCTTTTTCATAGGCTTTTTTGAGTTTTGGCAAGGATACAGGGGCCACATGATCTCCTATTGCCTGGGGGCCCCATGAGTTGTCAGTACGCCCCTGCCTGATACTTATTTACACACTTCTTGGTCACTTTTTTAGAGGACAAATGTTAAATACACTTTCTGAAGTTTCTTGAGACTTCTTCAGCCAGTGTCTGTTTGTTAAATGATCCTTTGCTTAATGAGGTAGAATTGAGCAGCAAACTATTCCACAGCACAGGATAAAACAATGCTTTTTTACTACGTTTTTTAATTTCTACTTGTTGAGGATTACTAATGCAAAATTTGGTGCTTGGAAACAAAACTTAGAGCGACAGAAATACAGTTTTAATAGTTAAATCTGACATGTACAGACAGACCTGAGGTAAGGGAGGTTTGGTGATCAGAGATGTTGGGTCATCCTCACATTGCCTCCCAATACTGCCCCCCATATTATATTCTTATTGCCCCAATAATTCTCTACATACTATCATTATACTGCCCCCCAATACTCATTTCAATGCTCCTCCCTGTCACATTTTGCCCCAAGTCACCACTCACCATTTAAGCTTAGTGTATATCTAACATTAGTCCTAAAATATGAGTTATTGTAATTTTGGGGATAAGGCAGTTATTGTTTTATCCTCCATAATGGCAGCCCTGCCTGTGTCCAACAAGCTGGGAGAGAAATCAGAAATGTGCCTGATATAAAAGCTGGGAGAGTTGATTATCCTGCCTTCTCTACTGGGAGCATAGCAGGCTATATATAGTCTCCATTTCTGGGGCAGATAACAGAACCTTCTGCTTCCTCTGATCAGATGAGTCTCACCGGCCCAGAAAAGCTACAGCTTCCCACTGCGATCAGAGTGATCTGAGTGATTCCTCTATACACAGAGAGACCTTCTGGTATATTTCCTCAGCCAGAGGTCCTGTGGGGTGCATGTGTCACATTACCTGCACTGACACAACGGACAACCTCCCACACACAGATATGTATGAATTGTCACATGATGTGCACTGATGCCACAGATAGTCCCTCCCACACACAGATATGTATGACGTATCACATGCCCTGCATTAATGCTACAGACAGCCACTCCTACGCATTGCAATGTATGAAGTGTCCCATGACTAGCACTGACACCATAAATAGCCCCTTCCACACACTGATATGTATAATGTGTCACATGATCTGCACTGACACCACAGACAGCCCCTCACACACACACAGATACTGTATGTATGAATTGTTACATGGCCTTCACTCTTTGCATTTAACATAGGTCACTCATAGGGTCAGGTGACAAATCTCTGTTCAAGGAGGAGACTCTTCTTATACCTGGAAGGAGGTTTTTTAAGGTTCCCCCACACTAGGGAAGTATGGCATTGTTGGCATTGCTCCTTCTGGGGGGGGGTTGAGGGTTAGGGGATCAGAAACTGTCCTTGCCTCAACTCTGCAAAACACTAAGTGGACTGCAGGCCTAGTCTTCCCCTGTTGTCCTTGCTTGAAATAGACATCTGCCATCTGAATTGCGACAACTAAAAAGATGAATTTTTGTGCAGATAGGGAAGAACATTCCAGTAAAAAAAATCTGCTGTTCAGCAAATGGGAGTTGTGTGGACTCCAGATATTTCTCACACATTTTAAAGATCACCTGTCTGAGGTTATGCAGGTGACTGCAAAGGGAAGGATATGACAATAGCTAAAGAAAGGCCTTGGGTGTAGTCAGTCAAGGAGCAACAATGAATTGGGGATGAACATGACAAGATCTAATGACTTGCTTTGATTCAACTGGAATTTTCTACCCATGAGGCTCAAAAAAAGAGATGGATGGTTGTATAGTGATAAGGTAATGATTCCAAGACCTAATGAGGTCCTGTCCATAACAGTGATGGAAGGTATCCTGAGAGTGCACTATATCTGGTATATAGCCCAGGGATGTATGAAACCCATCTGCTCCAATTTCACTTGGTTCTATTAGGCCCTCTCTCTCATCTACCCACCTCTGAACCCCAAATATATCGATCTAACCTTTATACCTTGCAGGACATTTTGTTAATTTGTAGATGATTGTGTCGGACCACCTGGCACCCTGTCTGGGTGCCTCTGCCAAAAAGTACCTCCTGCCCTCCAAACCCTTCCAACAGGCCAATAGCCAATACCAGCTCTTTACACCAAGCACCATACACAGACAAGATGTTGACGTAAAAGAAAAGAAATAAAACCCAGACACATACTTTATACCCCCAGAACACTTCCCTCTTGGGGATATTAGCATAAATAAGATGTACAAACCAGTAAAAACATGACAATGTGTCACATACCTGGGTAGTGAGTCTGACGTGAAGAGGTAGGCCTCCCGTACAGCTCTGGCTCAAGAGCTACTGGTAGTGGAACAGCGGCTGCAGGAGCATGGCAAGGTATGTGTGCCTGTGATCAGTCCAGTAGTCTGCGTGTCAGCAGTAGTCAGCAGGCAGGTGAGGCAGGACAGGCTGATGGCAGATAACCTAGCATAGGACTGATGAACTGCAGGAAGCAGGATGATGGATGCAAGGTCAGACGAGCCGGGTAGGTAGCAGTTGGCGGATCAAGCAGAGACGGTAGGAGGCAGAGTAATCAGGTCACAGGCCAGGTCAGCAGCGGAGGTTCCATCAGACAGGAGCAGGAGGCAAAAGAGTAATTAAGAAAAGCCGGGGTCAGGGCAGGTAGCAGACAAGATCAGGAACAAGCCTGTTCAGTGTCAGAAGTCAGGCACAAGAATCTGCAACACACTCAGAAGCTGTAGACCAAACAACAATGAGACAAGACTGCAGCCAGTTTAAATAGCCCTTTTGGCATCAGCATTAGTGACAGGCATGTGCATGAATGCGTGGGTGCGCATGCGCGTGCCTATGCCTAAGTCCATGCACATCTGCGCAGCAAATCTTCACCTGCACCATGGGCAAGCCTTTCCTGACATAGCCCCCTCCCTATGGTCAGCCTCCGGATGCCCAACTGATTCCTCTTCTGTGGGTGACTGAGAAAAAAATCAAGTTCGTAGCATGCACATTTTGTACTGGTTCCCAGGAACATTCCTCTGGCCCATACACTTTCCATTTAATCAAATATTGTATCTGACCCCTTCTTTTTCTGTAGTCCAAGATAGCCTCAATCTCAAATTCCTCATCCCCATTAATAATTACAGGTTCAGGAGGCCTCAATCTCCAATCAGGAAAAGGATCTTGTACTGCAGGTTTCAGTAACGATGCATGAAATACTGGGTGGACTCTAAAGGATTCTGTTAGTGCTAGTTCATACAAAACATCATTAATCTTTAGGCTTACCAGAAATGATCCCACAACTTAGGTGCCAAATTCCTCAATGGACATGCCATCTTCAGGTTGGTTGTGGCAAGCTAAACCATGTCTCCCGGCGGCAGGATCAGTTCTCTCCTTTTTTTATCAAAAGCCTTCTTGTTGTCCTTCTGGGCTTTTGTGACCATTTCCTGTAACAATGTTATTATGAGTGAAAAAACTCAAAGTGCTTTAGGCGGCAGGAACAGAGGATTCAAAGATAAGATCAGGTAGGAAGGTGGGGTGAAACTCATAGTTGGCAAAAAAATGGGGACTGCTTGGTAGCTGAATGGCTGGAATTATTGTAAGCAAACCCTGCTAGCGGCAGCAGTCATACCCATTCATCTTGGACAAATGAAATGAAGCACCGAATATACTGTCTAGAGTTTGATTTGTCTGTTCTGTCTGTCCGTTAGTCTGTGGGTGGTAAGCTGAGGAAAAAGATATTTCAATTTTCAAGGCTTCACACAATGACTTCCAGACCTCAAGACTTCCAGTTAATTTGTGGATTATGGGCCTGTAACCATGGTAGGCCCAAGATGACAGGAAATAAGGCTGAAGCAATTGCGTCTAAACGCAGCAGTTCTTGATGGTGGATGTTACATATCAAAAATTGTGCCGTGCAACACTGAAAACAAGCAAATGTATATATATAACGGTTTGGTCATATATATGAGGTTAGAGCACAACTGGTGAAGGTATATGGTGATATCGACATTGGGTTAATTTTTGGAAGTTTTGTATGATTTTTAAAGATATATATATATATATATATACACATATTTTGCTTGTTTTCAGTGGAGCGCGGCACAATTTTTGATATGGAAGAGTATTGGCACATTTGTATGGGTATGTGTAAGGTGCAAGTGATCTGCTAATATCCATATAGGTTAACAATTTGTTGGCACTAAATAGTTGGTATAGCAGCTCACAAGATTTCACTTTTGTTTTCTTGATTGGTTTATGGCTGTAGTAGTCATGAGAGGTGGGGTCTCTTTAATTACAAGTCCTGATTTAATAAAAGACCCATCAGCCAGAAATACATTGAGTCCTTGTTCTTTGGGTTGTAATGGAATGTGTCGCTGAGCTGCAAAGGACAGATCAATGAAGCAGCTGCAAGCCCCGGAATTAATAATAGCAGTCACCGGCACGACCCTTCCAGGAAGCTGGAAGGAGACAGGTATAGCCATATGAGTGGAGCTGGCGGACAATGGTGACTGGTTAGCTGAAGAGAGAGAGAGACCCTTACGCAGCGTGGCTGGGAAGCAACACACATAGTGACCGGCTTCTCTACAGTACAGACAGAGGTTGTTCACATGGCGGCGTTGACATTCCTCCAGTCAGTGATGGGCGAAACAGGTCAAGCTGCAAAGGCTCAGGTGCCTCTGGTGTAACTGGAATGGGATTCCAAGGTGGTGGACTGGAATGAACCAGAATCTTGGGTAGCATCCATAAAAGCCAAGATAGTTGCGTGAACCTCTCCAACCTGCGTTCACACAGGTGGCCGTCAATCTGGATTTACAGAGAAATGAGTGCCTCCAATGAGCTTGGTACGCCAACTTGGCCAAGTTCATCCTTGAGGCCTTCAGAGAGGCCCAAATGGAACTGATGACGCAAGGTGGCAGTGTTCCAGTCCCCTCCAATCCCCTCCGGCTCGTCTCCACTTTCAACTCCCTACTCTCTCCCCCCCCTCACCCCCACCCAGTAACTCACTCACCGCCCACGAGATTGGCGAACAATTCCAGAATAAAATCGATGCAATCCGCAAGGACATCACCAATGCTCAACCCACCTCCGCACCTGGCCTCCCCCCCACCATAGCCCCATCAATTCTCCCCTCCTCTGACCTCGCTACCGCCCTCCCACCCACCACACCGAACTTCCCGCACAGCTTCACCTCCCCTACACTCCACTCCTTCAGCCCTGCTACCTTTGAGGAGGTCACTAAGGTCTTCTCAAAAGCCCGTCTCACCACTTGCCCCCTTGACCCTGTCCCCTCGCAACTCCTCCGGTCACCCTTTTCCTCCATCCTTCGCTCCCTCACCCACATCTTAAATCTCTCCCTCTCTACTGGCACATTCCCCTCCCCCCTAAAGCTCGCCCACTTCACCCCCATACTCAAAAAACCCTCCCTGGACCCCACTGACCTGAACAACCTCAGACCCATCTCACTGCTGCCATTCACTTCCAAGCTCCTTGAGCGCTTAGTTTACAATCGCCTTTGCGCCCACCTCACCGAAAACAACCTCCTCGATCCCCTACAATCCGGCTTCTGCCCCCAACATTCCACCGAAACCGCCCTACTCAAAATCACCAACGAACTGCTATCCACTTAAGCTAATGGACACTACTCTGTCCTCTTACTCCTCAACCTCTCAGCGCCCTTTGACACAGTTGACCACCCCTCCTCCTTAACAAATTACACTCCCTTGGCATCAGAGACTCCGCTCTCTCCTGGCTCTCCTCCTATCTATCCCAACGCTCCTTCAGCGTTACCTATAATGCTGCCACCTCCCCCTCTCTGTTGGGGTCCTCCAAGGCTCTGTCCTCAGGCCCCTTCTCTTCTCCATCTACACCTCCTCCCTCGGCAAACTAATACACTCCCATGGCTTCAACTATCACCTCTACGCCGATGACATGCAAATTTACCTCTCCACCCCTCACCTCACCCCCTCATTCTCCGCCTGTATCACCCACCTACTGAACTACATATCGGACTTCCTCAAACTGAACCTTTTCAAAACCGAGCTCCTAATTTTCCCCCCTGCCAACACCACCCCCCCCCCCCACCCTCTCCATCACGACCAACAATGCTACCATCAGTCCCACCACGCAAGCCAAGGTCCTAGGTGTCATCCTAGACTCTAACCTATCCATCCAACCCCATGCCCAATCGCTGACTACCGCATGCAGGTTCCTCCTCCGCGACATCTCCAAAATACATTCGTTCCTAACCCCAGACACTACTAAACAACTCATTCACTCCCTTATTATCTCACGCCTGGACTACTGCAACTCCCTTCTCACCGGCCTACCCCAAAACAAGCTATCCCCGCTCCAGTCTATCCTGAACTCAGCGGCCAGACTCATCCACCTTACCAACCGATCCACTTCTGCCACCCCCTATGTCATTCCCTCCACTGGCTCCCGATTGCCCAACGCATCAGATTCAAACTACTAACACTGACATACAAAGCCATTCATAACGCTGCCCCAAACTACCTCACCGACCTGATACCCAAATACCACCCTACCCGTAATCTTCGCTCCTCGCAAGACCTCCTACTCTCTAGCTCCCTGGTCTCCACCTCCCACGCCCGACTGCAGGACTTCTCCAGAGTTTCTCCCATCCTCTGGAACTCACTTCCCCAATCCATCAGATTGTTCCCTACCCTCCTCACCTTTAGGCGCACTCTGAAAACCCATCTCTTCAGGGAAGCCTACCCCACCCTCACCTAACAGCCGATCCCCTCCATTCCTCACTCCATTCCATCCCCCACAGCCATCTCCTCCTGTATCACCATCCCCTCCCTCCTAGACTGTAAGCTCGAAAGGGCAGGGCCCTCTAACCCTCGTGTATTGTTTTGCTACTGTATTGTCTCATGTCTTGTCCCCCATTCTAATGTACAGCGCTGAGCAAACCCTTTGGCACTATATAGATACTCTATAATAATAATAATAATATCTGCGCTAAAGCATCTAAAGTCTGTATCGTAGTCCTCAGCCGCTCTGAGGCCTTGCTGCAGTACATGTAAAGCTGCTTATGCAGTTGCTGTAAGTTGTGGCTCGTCATATAGCTGGGCCATAGCGTCAAAGAAGGTGGACATAGTGTTCAAGTGTGCATAGTTCCCCTCTAATAATCGATAAGCCCAAGCCTGTGGTTCACTCTGGAGAAGCGAAATAACAAATCCCACCTTAGAAGATTCTGAGGAAAAGGTTACTGGCTGGAAATTGAAATCTAAATCTCTAAATTTACTCCGTTTGCCAGTGAACCGCTCTGGAGTAGGTACCCGAGGCTTAGGAGGCGGCATCATGACAGTATGATTAGCAAGGTCTCTGTTGGGACCGCAGCTGCGGCTGGAGCAGAAGCAGGTACAAGAGTAGTTGTGGATGTAGCCAGGAACTGTACAAGCCAGGGACTGTACACGTTCCTCCGGGTGCACATAACCTTCCTGTAGGGTCTTAACTGCTTGGGTCAGAGCTGCCAGGTGCTGACAAATCTCATTCAATGGAGAGGGCCCTCTTGCAGGCTCAGACATGGCTGTTTGGTACTGTCACGTACCTAGATAATGAGCCTGACATGAAGAGGTAGGCCTCCTGTAAAGGTCCGGCTCGAGGGCAACTGGTAGTGGAACAGACCTGCAGGAGCAAGGCAAGGTATGAGTGCGTGTGATCAATCCAGTAGTGTGTGTCAGCAGTAGTCAGCAGGCAGGTAAAGCAGCACGACAGGCTGATGGCAGATAACCTAGTACGGATCTTGGCTGTCAGCAGGTAGAAGACTTGCCGCAGGAAGCAGGATCCAGATGCGACTTTACAGGACTGATGAACTGTAGGGAGCAGGATGAAGGATGCAAGGTCAGATGAGCCGGGTCAGTAGTAGTCGGGCGGATAAAGCAGAGATGGTAGAAGGCAGAGTAATTGGGTCACAGGCCAGATCAACAGCAGAGGTACAATCGGACAGGAGCAGGAGGCAAAAGAGCAATCTAAGACAAGCTGGGATCAGGGCAGGTAGCAGACAAGCGGAGATCATGAACAAGCTGGTTCAGTGTCAGAGGTCAGGCACAACAATCAGGAACACGCACATAAGCTGTAGACCAAACAGCAATGAGACAACACTGCAGCCAGTTTAAGTAGCCCCTTTGGCACCAGCATTAGTGACAGGCGTTCCTCTTGAATGCGTGGGAGCTCCAGCGCGTGCCTATGCCCGAGTCCAAGCACATCTGTCTGGCCCGTTACTGTTCTGCGCATGTGCATACTTGTGCACCACAAATTTTCACCTGCACTATGGGCAAGCCTTTCCTAACACAATGCAACATCTAAACATTAATCTAATGAACAGCTAGGCACCTAGACAAGTCTTATCTGGTTAGTAATCACAGGAATTCCCCACCCTGCCTCCATTATCTATGTGCTGGAAAACATATCTACAATAAGTCTTGTTTAGCCAGGGCGTGCTCACCAGGATGCCCAGAAACAGTTCCACAACATGACACCACTCATTTCTAAATGTCCCACCCCAGTTCCAGCATAGATCTACGTTACTAAGCGACACATCTTGAGTGGAAATAATATAAAAAATTAATAACAAAGTTGGTAGTAGCTGGGGCAAAATGGGTAAATGCTGCATTATGCATCTCTCGATGACGAGCCAGGGCAAGTTAAGAAATTAGCCCAAGAAGAGTTCCATATCCCCAGCTGGTGAAGGTATGTTTACATTATCTGTCCGACACAATGTTACCGCAGATGCACCACTGCTCTGCTAACGTCCTTGCTGCATAATCTCGGTAGATACTCAAGGCCAGTCAAAGGGTTTCAGGTCCTAGCTCTTATCCATGCTCTGACTGGGAGAAACAGACATAATCCCTGGTCTCCTCCATGGGCCATAATCAGTGGGTAGAAGGCTAGCCATAGTCCCCTCCAAAAGCTCCTGATCCGGTTGGGTCTGTCACAGGGATTTTTTATTTATACCAGGGAGGAGGTTCTGTTTATACTGGGGAGGATGTGCTGTTTACATGGGAGAGGTGGTTTTGTTTATATAGGGAGAGGAAATTCTGTTTATATGGAGGGGGAGGTTCTGTATATACTAGGAAGGAGGTCCTGTTTATCAGTGTGAGGTTTTGTTGATACTGGCAAGGAGGTTCTGTTGATACTTGCAAGGAGGTTGTTTATACTGGGGGGAGGTTCTGTTCATATGGGAAAAGGAGGTTCTCTTTATATTGGGGAGGAAGTTCTGTTTATGCTGGGGAGAAGGTTCTATTTATACCAGGTAGGATCTTCTATTTATGCTGAGGAGGTTCTGTTATTATCGGCAAGGAGGTTCTGTTTTTATGGGGCAGGATCATTTTTTTTTATAATAGGACAGAGGCTCTGTTAAGCCAGTTATACCAGAGGGGAAGTTCTGTTTTTGCTGTTGTGTAGGTTCTGTTTATACAGGAGAGGTGGTTCTGGGTAAAATGGGGAGGAGGTTCTGTTTAAACAAGAGAGGAGGTTCTTTTTAAACAAGAGAGGAGATACGGTAGAGAGGAACCACATCCATGTGGGACTGGCTATCTACGCTTTCTAAATAAAAGGAAACAACAGAAACTGACAAGGAGGACTCTAAGATGCCTTAACACCAAGGAAGATCTCCGACAGAAGTTTTTTGCCCAATCTCCTGCAATTGCTGTAGAGTAATCCTAGGTCCTTGTGTTTCCTATGGAGATCGTGAATCCACTTTAACCTCAGTTGAGTAACCCTTTCAGCGTATTACTATTGTATACAGAGCATAGTTTCGCTAGGTGGTAGGTAGCATTTTGCTTGTAATAGGTATATCTTTCAGTCTTGTTTTGTATTCCTATAACTGTATTTGTGTCCATGTACAGCATTTTCATTTAGTAAAAGCATATTAATACATTATGGAGGTCTAAGTTTCCTTGCTTATAATGCTAAGTAACCTTTACTAGACACCAAGCAAAACGATTGGGGGCTCGTCCGGGATTTGCATTAAAGTTCAACTGAAGCAGACCTGTTTTCTGTGGTGTGTTCTGTGGCTTGTGCTAACTATAAATGCTGTGTAAGCTGTTTAGGAAAAACAAGGCTGCAGAGGTTTTTGGTAACCAGCAGGCGGCATGCACTCTCCCGTCTTGGGCCAGAAATAACGAGTGGGAGCCTCTTGCTAAAAAATTTGTAAAGTATGCTTCTCCCTTGAATAAGACTTGGGGTGATAAAGTCTCAGATCATTTTGTAGATTTTAGCCTTGAGGGGTATGATTTAAGTAAAGCAGAGAAGAGTGGGTTGGTACTTTCTTTATGCTCTCTATACTGAATCACAAAGGAAGGAGAAGGCAGAGGCAGAAATTAAGGCATTAAAAAAAACGCTAGCAGTTGCTTCGAAGTGTGTAAATTCAATTGCTAGTCGGGCTATTTCCATACCCCCTGAGGACGTGCAATAGGCAATAGGTGTACCCCTGAGGATGTGCATGCATACAAAATGCATTGGGTGGAGCCACCATTTGCTGAGGTCACACCGCCACTGCCAACAGTCGAAGTGGTGACCATCTTGGTACACTTTTTATGCTTTTTGATTTCTGTCTCCACATGGATACTTTTTAATGTTCTAATAAATACTACACTATATGCAACTTTGGCGAGCTGTGGTGAGCTATTCTCTCTAGGACAAGGGCCAACTTCCCATCCGAGTGCCCAGGACAAATTTGGTCTGGTTTAACCCTTTGGCCGCCTTCTATTCTCAGATGTTTAATGCTTGATTGCCTGTTACCATTTTTCATCTGGTGAGTGTACATCTGAGAGAGGTGGTGGATTCTTTTGTGTGATCATCAGCACATTTGCACTCTACACCTTAATTATATTGTGCCTTATGGTTTCACGGACAATTGCTTCCATTTATGGATATATGACTATATAAATAGCACGATTAACCATGGACATTGATGTCGAGTTTTCTCCTATTTATATATCTCAGATTTTATATGTTTATTGTAACATCATTTACTACTGCACTTTACTTCACGGATCAACACGGACATTATTGTATTTAGATTCTGCCCGTGATACACTTTATTGTTTGGCAATTGCTTTTTGAGCTGTTCAGCTGATATTTTCATGCGTTTACTTGATGCACTTTACTATATATATATATATATATATATATTTTTTTTTTTTGTAAGCGCTGCACTTTCTTACATATACTATTGTAGGGGATTGTTACCTTCACCTTGTGTGCTAGCTGCTCCCCAGATATCGCCAGCGCTCACCTATATATTCGATTCTGTTACAGTCAATTCAGACTGAATGGGGTACATTCACATTCGGGTATCCTGATAAAGTGTATCTGGTTAGGGTGGTGAAAGCTGTGGTCAGAGGTCGTGAGAAATGGACCCCTGTCTACATTCCTCCACCAGAGAAGCCAGTCTGTCTCAAGCAGTACAGGCTTCCTAGAGGCTGCAAAGAAATTGGGGAGACTATTCAAGAACTGTTGAGAGTAGGGATCTACTCCTTTCTTGTCTCTGGTGTTCCCTGCAAAGAACCCTGATTGGAAATATAGAATGACTGTGGATTACAGAGGTCTAAACAAAGTGACACCTCCATTGAAGTCAGCTATAGCAGTACCTATGATCTCCAATTGCTAAAGAGGCAGGAGAATATTATGCTGTGATAAACCTAGCTAATTCGTTTTTCTCAATTTTGATAGACCCAGACTGTCAGGACCAGTTTGCCTTTGTGCGGGATGGCCACCAGTACACTTTCACTGTCCTTCCGGAAGACTACCTTCATTCTCCAATGATTCGTCATGGATTAATTGCCCGAGATTTAAGTACATCAAATCTAAAAGTCGCTGTGTTTCATTACATCGATGACATCATGATCTCTGGGACATAAGAAGATGTAACTGAAGCACTGCACCTGCTGATACAGCAAATGGAGAACAGAGAATGGGTTATCAATAGGGACAAAGTCCAAGGACCTGAAACAGAGGTGATATTATTGGGAATGATGTGGACTGGGCAACAGAGGAAAATTCCAGAGACAGTTGTGCAAACTATCCAGGCACTGTCGCCACCTACTACCAAAAAGGAGGCACAGAAGTTCATTGGAGTTGTGGGATTCTGGAGATCATCCATCCCACATCTTGGACTGATGGTGAGGCTTATATACAACGTTACCAGGAGAAAGAAAAAAGGAAAAAGAGTTTTCATGAGGTTCAGAGCAGCAGACCGCATTCCTTGCTGCTAAAGAAGCCATTTTGCAGCATCAGGGATTGGAACCAATGAGACAAGGAGTACCATTCCAGCGTGATGTAGTGGAGCAGGATGGTACCATATCTTGGAATCTGCTGCAGCCACATGAAAAGAAAGGACAAAGAGCAATACCTACTGGATTTTGGTCCAAACAACTGACAGGAGCACAGAGGAAATACGTGCCCCTAGAAAAGTACCTGCTTGGGGCCTACAGAGCACTTCAACATGTAGAGACCATTACAGGAAAGGACAAAGTCACCATCCATACTGCACTGCCAATAGCAGGATGGGTGAGAGATAATGGACTGACCACTAGGGCAACTATAGCTCAGAAGCAGGCACTGATGAAAAGGAAGTGAACCTTCAAGATAGAGGGCATATTGCAGCTGAGGATGTCAGAGAGATTTCAAAACCGTTGACAGGGCTTGTCACTTTTACCAGCACCCAACCAGAAGAATAAATAAATGTACTGTAGACATCCCTCATTTAAGAGGCTCTAGCTTTTGAGTCTGTCAGAAGACATAAAAGAGTCAACATAGTTCACTGATGGTTCAGCTATAGTCCCTTCGTCTGGGCGTCAATGGACAGCAGCATCCTACAACCCAAGTACAGACACAGTCCTGTAGTAGACCGGAATTGGAGGGTCCAGTCAGTATGCAGAGTTGAAAGCTGTATTAATGATTCTTCAGGAATATTCTTCCCATGCCGCTATCTACACTGACAGCTGGGCGGTCTTTAAAGGACTGACTACTTGGATGCCCATGTGGAAGTCCAATGAATGGATGATTAATGGAAAGGTTGTGTGTAGAGGGAAGGAAGTCTGGGACTACATCTGGAAGGAAGCTCACTCACGCACCATAAAAGAAGGGCATGTTGACACACATGTGCCCCTAGTCGCAGACTTCGAGAACTACAACAGAGTGGCAGACAAAATTGCCAAGTTAAATGCAGTTTTGCCAATTGATCCTCTTGATAAACTTGACCAACTGGGCTCACAAGCAATCTGGACATTTGGGGCAGAAAGGAACATATAAATGGGCTCAGCAGAGAGGATTTATATAGAGGGTGGGTAAGTGAGCGCAAAACAGATCAGGTGAGCAGCTAACATACAGGGTAATCCTCAGTACCTTGGAATATAAAAATGTAAATGGGGTATGTAGCGCTAAAGAATGAATAACAAGTAAGGAGGGTGTCACCATATATAGTAAAAATTCAATAGTTCATATAATGTAGCAAAAAGGAAGCTGGATATGATCCAATGGTGTTTCCAAATCCCATTCAGTAGAATAAGAAAAAAATTAAGTGAGGTTGTGCGCTTACCACAAGTACACACAATGTAAGCATTGTATGCAAAAAAACAGCAACCGGGCGTCACGGTCTGGTCAGCAGCCTGGGCAACATCTGGTCATATGAGGACATCTAGATCGCAGGTCCAACGCTGTCCAGGCCCCCTCTGGCTCTCAAATCCAAATCACCACCTTACAAAGCTCATTAACAAACGAGCCGGGAGGCAAGAAAGTGCTAATAGTGAAGTACATTTATTAAGAGCATAAAAAGTGAGCTAAAACAGCAAAAACTCACATCGATAAAGCATACATCCAGGCCCAATAGATAGGCTCCCTGGTGGCTAGTGGTACAATCAGCATGCAAAAATATACACCTCCAGGTCCAATAGATAAGTCCCTGGTGGCTAGTGGTATCATCAGCATAAAGACATAAAGTTTAAATTTTAGTGATGACAAAGATACTCATCCAGGTCTGGTGAAAGTATTCCCTGGTGGCTGGTGGTTCCCTAATAGCAAGGCGTCAGTAGGGTGGATCCCCTAACATGTTTCAAGCTAAAGCTCGTTTTCACCCCTTTGAAAACGAGCTTTAGCTCGAAACATGTTAGGGAATCCACCCTACTGACGCCTTGCTATTAGGGAACCACCAGCCACCAGGGAATACTTTCACCAGACCTGGATGAGTATCTTTGTCATCACTAAAATTTAAACTTTATGTCTTTATGCTGATGATACCACTAGCCACCAGGGACTTATCTATTGGACCTGGAGGTGTATATTTTTGCATGCTGATTGTACCACTAGCCACCAGGGAGCCTATCTATTGGGCCTGGATGTATGCTTTATCGATGTGAGTTTTTGCTGTTTTAGCTCACTTTTTATGCTCTTAATAAACGTACTTCACTATTAGCACTTTCTTGCCTCCCGGCTCGTTTGTTAATGAGCTTTGTAAGGTGGCGATTTGGATTTGAGAGCCAGAGGGGGCCTGGACAGCGTTGGACCTGCGATCTAGATGTCCTCATATGACTAGATGTTGCCCAGGCTGCTGACCAGACCGTGACGCCCGGTTGCTGTTTTTTTGCATACAATGCTTACATTGTGTGTACTTGTGGTAAGCGCACAACCTCACTTAATTTTTTTCTTATTCTACTGAATGGGATTTGGAAACACCATTGGATCATATCCAGCTTCCTTTTTGCTACATTATATGAACTATTGAATTTTTACTATATATGGCGACACCCTCCTTACTTGTTATTCATTCTTTAGCGCTACATACCCCATTTACATTTTTACAGCAGAGAGGATTGCCCATATCCATGGGCATGATAAAGACTGTAATAGGGAACTGTACAGTGTGTGGAGAGGTTTGACAATGGCCATTGCAAAAGTACACCACCGGGTCGATTAAGAGGGGCGAGAGGCCTGCAGAGATTTTGCAGATTGACTTCATCGGGGAACAATGGACTGAGAAATTGTTGCACTGCAGTAGACACCTATTCAGGACTTGTGCTTGTTCATCCTTGCAAACATGCAGATCAAGCTGCAACACTTTAACTGCTACAGAAACTTGCCGTTGCTTATGGTTGTCCCAAATGAGTCCAAAGTTATAACGGCTCTCACTTCACCAGATCAACAGTACAGCAAAGGGCCAAAGATTCTGGAGTGTACTAATCGTGCCACATCCCATACCATCCACAGGCAGCTGGGTTGATTGAAAGATACAACAGGTTATTGAAGGACCAGATATGCAAACTTACACCTACACACACACTAAGGGGGTGAGATCGGGTCCTTACACAGGCAGTTCTGTTGTTAAATTCTAGGCCAATAGCCAAAAGTACACCACATGAGAGGATGGTGGGGGCTGGGGCACAAATTCCACAGCTGGAGTTCAGAGTTCAGTATTTACGTAAGGTTCTTGAAAGAACAGGGTTTACCAGGTACCAAGTTATTGCTTCCCATGACATAGAAACCGCAAATGACATATCTGAAGCTGAAGCCTATCTAGGAATGAGAGGGAATCTGGCAGGAAGGTTGGAAGTTATATTTGCATTGGCAGATGAGCTTCAAGACAGTGGCTGAGACTCTGACTGGTTATTGGACACTTCTGAGCAAGAGTGGAAAGTGAGGCTCTATAACATCAAACCTTCCAAAACACACAGCAATGGTGTTCTGGAAAGTATCAGTATATTTTCTCTCCTCCTTATCGATGTTCTTTGGGAGGATCACAGATGGATACAGGCAGGTGGCAAAGTGTTGGTTAGAGATCCAGGCAAGAAGCCAGTTAGAGAGAGTGTTAGAGCGAGTTAGAGGAGAGATCGTAGCTGAAGGGCCAGGGTTTATTGTGTATGTATTATTAAAAGGACTAGATAATCTGCTTTGTTTCCACTTCACAGGCTGTCACCGATTTGATCCATAGGAAGACCAAAGAAAGTGACTTCATGATGGATAGAATGATGGCAGACCACAAGAGCTTTGAAGAGCACGGCCTTTGATGCGCTTCAGGCCTGGATTTGTTTATTATGGGCATTTTATAATGAACTTTTGCTAAAGACTGAAACACCTTCTCAGTGTCAGAAATATGGGAGGGGTTTGCTTTCAAGGCAAATTATTGTCTAGTATAGTAATGAAGTGATTTTCTATGTGGAATCTGAGAAAATCAAGGGCGGAATGTGTTGCATTTGAGAGAGATATATAAATATATATATATACACACAGTATATGTGTACTGATTTCCTCAGACTGTTTGTCTTGGAGACAGACATCAAGTTTCTTGGATTTTGAGGAGATTCTTCTCAAACAAATGCCGCTGAATATAATGGTAACATAGATACCATTGTTGTATTTCAGTTGACATTTGGCTATTGTTCTGTAACCATGGTAACCAATAGCTTGGCCTTCTAACATATATGACCTATGGCATGTATGTTACAACAGTGCCATCTTGCGTGTGCATTGGTGCATCCATATGTGCATATGATTTTTGTTGAGACTTTTTTTTCTCTTTGCTGTGTCTAGGTGTCAGCCAGTTAATTGATCAATTTTATATATTCTTCCTATACATGTTTTGTAGATGTCCCTTGAGCACACTTTTTAGGCTCTGGTTTAGATATGCCTACACCTATGTTGACACACAGTAATAGGATTTCTATTTTGATATTTATTATGCCTCATCAGAATACGGTGCCTGTTTATTCACCAGCAAGTGGCACTGACTCAGCTCCTATTCTGCTGGACTGAGGACGCATTGTTGGTCTAAGTCCGGATGACCGGAAGTGACACTTCAGACACCAGAAGTGTGCGGTGGAACACAGCTCCGGTCTGGTCTTCCGGTTCACCGCTATGGCATGCATTCCATGCCGCATTAATGATAGTTCCTTGCTACTCTGGGACTCTCCATCTATACTATCTCTATTTATGCAAGTAATCATCTACATTGGGTGTGTGCTTTTTTTACCTTCATCTGGCACATATGTGGGAGATGATTATTAACAATGCCTGTATGATCGACTATAGCAGTGCATGTAAGTATCCTATGAACAACATGTTCCTACTGATAATATAATGTGTTCGTTGTGTGGATAGTGAATAGTATGCATCTTTCGTATGCACCTCTGTGTTTTTCATGTGTACATGCGGATGCACTGGTGTGCGTGCGAGTGTATGTCTGTAGATTTTATCGCAGCAATACTGATGTACCTGTCTCCTCCCCTTCCTTTCTAGTACATGTGGGAGTAGTTTTAGACACACCATGCCTACAATGTTGGGTATATAATGTGATATCAGGCTCCTGGACTTTGGCTCTGAGGAAGAGGGATTTCCTTGAAATGTGTCAGACTTCCCTGATCCTGTACAGCTCCATTCCAGTGGCACAGGGTCCATTGGGTCTCAGCATAATCGCATCATGTGGTAACACTTGTTTGCGACCATTTACTACAATGTTTGTGAGTATAATTTTATAGAGTTTGCAATAAATTGATCCTCAGATAATGCACTAGGTCGGTGCGCTCACTGTTTGTTTACTGTTGCCTTTTGGACTACCCTGTCATCTGTGAGAGCAGCAAGGCCTTACCTTATTCATCTACATGTCATATGTGACACTATCAGGAGAGTGGCCTCTAGTCCTTCTCACGCATGCGCAGGAGAATGTGACTATTGTATTTAAAAAAGTACAGCCAAAGCTAATTTTGCTGTACTTCTGCTGCGGATCACAAGATTGCAGTTTGTTCTGCACTCCTGTGACCTGTTTTCAGCTGACAGTGGGCTGAAGCCTGCTATAGGCTGATGTCACTCAGCCGGTCCATTCTCGGGAAAGATCCCGACTTTAAAGTCGGGATGCACCCAGAGTCCGGAGAGACACCTGGCTCCACCTCTCAGCGAGCTACTAGAGCCTGAGCCAGCCCAGCACTCCAGTGAGCACAGCGGGGATGCAGAGCATACAGCGGTGACTGTCAGTCACTGCTTTCTGCTCTCAGCGGCAGTGAGAACTCAGCAATCAGTGGTCATCTCACACCTAGACCCAGCGGGGGACAGATGCAGCATCGAACCGATGCTGCATCCAACTAGGCAAGTATGATTTCAGAAAAAAAACAAAGCCATACTTCTCTTTTAATACCATTAAGTTCTGTTTATATTATTGAGCAGGTTCTGATTATACCGGTGAGGAGGTTCTGTTTATACTGGAGAGGAGGTTCTGTTTATACTGGAGAGGAGGTTCTGTTTATAACAGTGAAGTGGCTCTGATAAAAACAGGGAGTTCTGTTTCTACTAATGAGGAGGTTCTATTTATAATGGGGAAGTGGCTCTTTTAATACCAGGAAGTTCTGTTTATACTGGAGAGGAGGTTCTGTTTGTAACAGGGAAGTGGCTCTGTTAATATCAGGAAGTTCTGTTTATACTTGTGAGGAGGTTCTGTTTATACTGGAGAGGAGGTTCTGTTTATAATGGGGAAGTGGCTCTGTTAATACCAGGAAGTTCTGTTTATACTGGAGAGGAGGTTCTGTTTATAACGGGGAAGTGGCTCTGTTAATATCAGGAAGTTCTGTTTATACTTGTGAGGAGGTTCTGTTTATACTGGAGAGGAGGTTCTGTTTATAACGGGGAAGTGGCTCTGTTAATACCAGGAAGTTCTGTTTATACTGGAGATGAAGTACTGTTTATACTCAGGAGGGCGTTCTGTAGGCTACAAGCACACAGATGTACTGTACATGAGAATTAAATGTATGTAGTCTTAAACTCTTTCGGCGGCTGAGCAGTGTGGTGCACTGCCTGTCATAGAAGTGAATAGCTACAAGCCTGTGCATGTGCATACAAAGTATTTACCCAAATGTAAAGTGTCCGCTTCAGGAAATTATGTTGCATTCACCGTTACATGCCCATAAAATGAAGCAGGGTTACATGAGTAAAGGGGCAAACAGTCATTCGCTTCTATGACAGGTTGTACGCCCAACCTGCTAAAACTATGCTGTTTTATGCTAGAATATTTTTTGCCGATATTTGTGCCAATATTTGTGCCGATATTTTATAACAGGAATGAGTTTATCCTGCAGAGGATGTTCTTTATGTTTAGGATTGTTATAGTTTTGAAATGTGTATTTATAAAAAAAATTAAAGGAACACTTTGAAAACACATCAGATCTCAATGGGGAAAAATATGCTGGATACCTATACTGATATGGACTGGGTAATGTGTTAGGAACGTAGTGATGCAACATCGTTTTATGGAAATAAAAATGATCAACCTACAGAGGACTGAAATCAAAGATACCCCAAAAAATCAAAGTGAAAAAAATGATGCAGCAGGCTAGTCCATTTTGCTGAAATTTCATTGCAGCCACTCAAAATGGTCCTCAGTAGTTTGTATGGCCCCCACATGCTTGTATACATGCCTGACAACATTGGGGCGTGTTCCTAATGAGACGACGGATGGTGTCCTGGACCAAGGCATCACTGAGCTCCTGGACAGTCTGAGATGCAACCTGGCAGTGTCGGATGGACCGAACCATGATATCCCAGAGGTGTTCTATTGGATTTAGGTCAGGCGAGCATGAGGGCCATTCAATGGTATCAATTCCTTCATCCTCCAGGAACTGCCTGCATACTCTTGCCACATGAGGCCGGGCATTGTCATGCACCAGGAGGAACCCAGAACCCACTGCACCAGCAGTAGGGTCTGACAATGGATCCAAGGATTTCATCCCGATACTTAATGGCAGTCAGGTTGCCATTGTTTAGCCTGTAGAGGTCTGTGTCCCTCCATGGATATGCCTCCCCAGATAATCACTGACCCACCACCAAAACGGTCATGCCGAATAATGTTACAGGCAGCATAACAATCTCCACGGCTTCTGCAGACCCTTTCACATCTGTCAGATGGGTGAACTCGCTCTCATCTGTGGCTCTCATCTGGCACTGGGCGCCAGTGGTGGACCTGCCAATTCTGGTGTTAAATGGCAAATGCCAATCGAGCTCTATAGTGCTAGGGCAGTAGGCACAGGACCTACTAGAGGATGTCGGGCCATCAGGCCACCATCATGAATTCAGTTTCTAATTGGTCAGAGACATTAACACAGTGGCCTGCTGGAGGTCATTCTGTAGGGTTCTGCCAGTGCTCATGCTGTTCCTCCTTGCACAAAGGAACAGATACCAGTCCTGCTAATGGGTTAAGGACCT
This sequence comes from Staurois parvus, assembly GCF_062004578.1. Classification (NCBI taxonomy): domain Eukaryota; kingdom Metazoa; phylum Chordata; class Amphibia; order Anura; family Ranidae; genus Staurois; species Staurois parvus. The sequence continues at coordinate 54,348 of NW_028318739.1, read as the reverse complement.
TCTATGGCCCTGTCCATCTCTCCTAGAGTAACTGCCCGTTTCCTGGAATCTCCTCCATGCTCTTGAATCTGTGCTGGGAGACACAGCAAACCTTCTGGCTATGACACATATTGATGTGCCATCCAGGGGTGCAATGGTCTGATTGGATGCTGCAACAATGGATCAGTGGTCATCTTTAGTGAGGTCAATGCTAATAAACAGCATGGCCCCACTCCAGTTGGCATTCATTTACGAAGTGGATAGTGTAGGGATAGGATCCACCCTGTATAGAAGAAGTGTAATTAGCCCTAGGGAAAGATTCCTGGTGAGGAGGGACAGAATAGAGATCTTGCTGCTGCTAACACTATCATTGGGACTCTAGAGCTGCGACATAGATCTGGTCATCGGACTTCTAAGTGCCGCTTAAACCGCTGCCCTGCCTAACAGCCACCCTGCTGCTCAGATTCTGCTTCAGTAATGCATATCTTGTTGTGTGACAACTTTTGGAACTACTCCAATTTGCTGCTAACATTGCTGAGAGCCTTTGTACCTGTGCTACATGTGATATTAAGGATGACATTGCAATACTTTGTAAGTGTGAAGCTAACACCTTGCTGCTGTTCTCCAAGTGTTAATTGTTATCTCCACTAAACCAAATAATAACTGTGCTACTTTTCATGGTCTCTGTGTGCCTTTCCTCCATCTTGGGTACCAATCAACTGGCCCTGCCTACAATGTGGCATAGTCAGCAGGATATGACATCAGCTGGCATAGACGAAGGTTTAGGGATCACTATGGCACCTTTAGGAGCAGCCCTAGCACTAATTCCAAAGTTCAATGGTTCTAATGTCTCACTGGTGGAGTGGGAAGAGAGACTAGAAAGCACGATATGCATCTGCTAGGTACCTGGCAAGCTGATTGCAGAGTTAGCTATTAATTCTTTAGAAGATGATGCCCACCAAGCTGTCATGGTACTGCACAACTGGAAGGCCTTTTCAGGGACAATGTTACTTTGACTGAACTCAGACACTAGTTTTTCATTCTCAGAAGGTAAGAGGGCAAGAGACTCACCTACTTTGCAGTAGCCCTACAGATATGAAAGTAGCTGGAGAAAATCAATCTTCAGAGGTGTGCTGATATAAGCCCCACAGACAAGCTATTACAGGGCTAACTCATAGGAGGAATGAGCACATGATACATGTGGCGGGCTCTACAAGAATGGGTGAGGTCCCATCCTTCTCTCCTGTTCAATGGATGTGGTGATAGAAGTGGTGGCCTGAGAACAGAAGAACGCAGAAAACACTACAGTGGTGACTAGGAAAAGTGAGCCAGGGTATCTGAGGGAAGAGGCCTTAGCACCTTCCCTTCTTTTGGCTCTGAAAACAACTATTGAGTTGACATAGAATATGGCCTCCATGCAACAAGAAAGGACTACGGTTAAGCAGGAGTTGGCCCAGTTTTCCAAGGAGGGGAACTGCTTACGGAGAGACCCTGATGAAGACCAGAGGTGTGGGCAGCGTGGACAAAATGGACATCTGGCTAGAAACTGTGGCTGCATTGAGAATAAGGGCATCCCTCACCTGCCATTCAACTTAAAGTTCCCACAGTGGAGGGACAATCTCTGTGAAACTCCCACAAAAGTCCCAAGATACATGACTCGATGGTTGCAACAAGTCCTGTGGTCACAGCCTATATTAATGGGAAGCAAGTCCATTGTCCCATAGATACAGAGTCTGAAGTTACCAGTACGAAGTATGACTTATTTGCAGCGGTTCAAGCCCAAAATCAGCTAGACCCGTCACAGTTGTCCTTGGCAAATAACTTACCCATCGAAGTAGAAGGAGTCACCTGGGTGATGGTGCAGGTATTCGACCAGGTGGGTGGTGGAGTGAGTAGGGGTAGTGACCACATGCAGTCTAGTAGTCTCTTTGGTATCCATAGTCCTGGGCATGAATTTCCTTAAGGACTTGGACTTATCCCGATTGCTAACAAAAATGGAGAGACTGCGTGGTCCTAATTGGGGGTGTGGCCATCGGGCAGCTTTACAAAATGTAATTTGTGCGTGTAAGTCCTATTGCAGAGAGAGTCAGTGACAGAGCACATGGGCATTGTTAGAACGCCACCAAAGCAAAAGCTATTAGCCCCACATCAGGAATTTGTCTGGTCACTGCCCATTGGGGCAAGCCCCAAGGGGTTTTTGTTATGGTAGAACCCCGTAGAGACACTGAGGTGCCAGGAGCATTGTTGACAGCCCAAACCCTTTCCAAAGTTCATTGGGGTAGGGTGCTGGTTTAACTAACCAATCTGGGGACCACCCCCATTTTTCTACCCAATTGGATATTCATAACAGATCTGGTACCCAGATGTGGTACCCAAGCATTGTATTGTTGTGTCTCAAACTCCGGTCAAGGCCATCTCTGCTCCCCTGCAAGCCACCATGTCCTCACTGTACATTGATCAATACCAATAGCTGCTGAAACAGTTGGCTATCCCCTTTCAGGAATTTTCACTGTCCTAGCAGAACCTGCTGCATCAACTGTTGAAGAAACACATATTGGTTTTCATTGCTGGTCCTGAGGATTATGGGTGCCCAGAAGCCATAGATCACCCCATACATGCAGGAGATGCTAAACCCATTCAAGAGCATTACCAGCATATACCTCCTGCTCTACACCAAGAAGTCAAGCACTTCATTTGCAAAATGCTGCAGAGCAGGATAGTTAAAGACAGCCTTAACCTGTGGCTGCCTCTGCTGTTCTAGTGCAAAAGAAAGACAGCAGCTTGCAGTTGTGTGGACTATCGCAAACTCATTAACTGTACCCATCAGGATGCCTACCTGTTGGGTAGAGGAATCTCTCCTGGCCTTGGGAAAGGTATCCCTAGACCCTGCTAAGATTCAAGCTGTGCAATATTGGAAAGCCCCCCCCCCAAAAAAAAACAAAAACTGACTGAATGTGTTCCTTCTTGGGACTGGTATAGTACTACAGGTATCTTATCCCTAAATTCAACTGCACTGCGACTCCTCTCACACAGTCGTTGAGCAGACAATCTCCACAGCAGAGGCAGCAGCCTTCCATATAGGCCCAATGGCATGAACCATAGCAATAAGTATTTGACTTCAGCCCCTCTCCTGGCCAACGCAGACTATATGAAGCCCGTTTAGGTCTACACAGACGGAAGCCTGCAAAGCTTAGGACTGTATTAGTGCAAGTGCAGGATGGATGTGAAAGAGTGATTGCATATGCCAGTTGCAGTGTCCAGCCCTCTGAGTGAAACCCCAAAAACTACAGCTCATTCAAGCCATAACTTCTAGCCCTTGTGTAGGTTATCAGTGAGAAGTTTGCTGAATATCTCATTGGGGCTTAAATCAAGGTATATACTGATAACAACCCCTTAGACTACTTGCAGCCAGGTAAATTGAAACAGAGATGTGTTGCTTGGCTAGCTTGTTTTAATTATAAAATACACTGCAAGCCAGAGCAACTGACTGGCAATGCCCCATGGAGATGGGTATCAGGGCCAAAAAGAATTTGAGGTGGCCCCTGTCTTATCCCAACAGACCTACCCTTTGTGTGTCCATTGTACAGACTACAAATCAGCCTTCAGGGGTGGCCAAAGTATACACTCTGTCAGAATGGGCCATCCTACAGTAAAATGATCCTGACATTTTCAAAATAGAATGGTTTGTTTCTAGACAGCAAAAGCCTGCCTCACAAGAATGTCAGGGATTACCTAATGCATCTAGAATCCTTCTACGGCAGTGGACAGATTGGCGATCTAGGACAATGTGCTATATTTAGAGATGAGCGAATTTCTCAAAAATTCGATTCGGCTGATTCGGCGAATTCCAGTGTGAAATTCGATTCGATGCGAATTTCTTCGCTACGAAGATGACTTATAAAAAGGGTTTCTAGGCTTCAGAGAGACTTTAAATTAGTGCAGAACACTGTACCTTTAATTTAAATGCCCTTGGAGATGAGGAAAGAGAAGGAGAAGAAGGAGAAGGATGAGAAGAAGGAGAAGGATGAGAAGAAGGAGAAGGAGAAGGATGAGAAGAAGGAGAAGGAGAAGGATGAGAAGAAGGAGAAGGAGAAGGATGAGAAGAAGGAGAAGGAGAAGGATGAGAAGAAGGAGAAGGAGAAGGATGAGGAGAAGGAGAAGGATGAGAAGAAGGAGAAGGATGAGAAGAAGGAGAAGGAGAAGGATGAGAAGAAGGAGAAGGATGAGAAGAAGGAGAAGGAGAAGGATGAGAAGATGGAGAAGGAGAAGGATGAGAAGAAGGAGAAGGAGAAGGATGAGGAGAAGGAGAAGGATGAGGAGAAGGAGAAGGATGAGGAGAAGGAGAAGGATGAGGAGAAGGATGAGGAGAAGGAGAAGGATGAGAAGAAGGAGAAGGATGAGAAGAAGGAGAAGGATGAGAAGAAGGAGAAGGAGAAGGATGAGAAGAAGGAGAAGGATGAGAAGAAGGAGAAGGAGAAGGATGAGAAGATGGAGAAGGAGAAGGATGAGAAGAAGGAGAAGGATGAGAAGAAGGAGAAGGAGAAGGATGAGAAGAAGGAGAAGGATGAGGAGAAGGAGAAGGATGAGGAGAAGGAGAAGGATGAGAAGAAGGAGAAGGATGAGAAGAAGGAGAAGGATGAGAAGAAGGAGAAGGATGAGAAGAAGGAGAAGGATGAGAAGAAGGAGAAGGAGAAGGATGAGAAGAAGGAGAAGGATGAGAAGAAGGAGAAGGATGAGAAGAAGGAGAAGGAGAAGGAGAAGCAGAAGGAGAAGGATGAGAAGAAGGAAAAGGAGAAGGATGAGAAGATGGAGAAGGAGAAGGATGAGAAGAAGGAGAAGGATGAGAAGAAGGAGAAGGATGAGAAGATGGAGAAGGAGAAGGATGAGAAGAAGGAGAAGGAGAAGGATGAGAAGATGGAGAAGGAGAAGGATGAGAAGAAGGAGAAGGAGAAGGATGAGAAGAAGGAAAAGGAGAAGGATGAGAAGATGGAGAAGGAGAAGGATGAGAAGAAGGAGAAGGAGAAGGATGAGAAGAAGGAGAAGGATGAGAAGATGGAGAAGGAGAAGGATGAGAAGAAGGAGAAGGAGAAGGATGAGAAGAAGGAGAAGGAGAAGGATGAGAAGAAGGAGAAGGAGAAGGATGAAAAGAAGGAGAAGGAGAAGGATGAGAAGAAGGAGAAGGAGAAGGATGAGAAGAAGGAGAAGGAGAAGGATGAGAAGAAGGAGAAGGAGAAGAATGAGAAGAAGGAGAAGGATGAGAAGAAGGAGAAGGATGAGAAGAAGGATGAGAAGAAGGATGAGAAGAAGGAGAAGGATGAGAAGAAGGACAGTTCTGTGACAGTTTCTGTCTATTTCTGACAGTTCTGGGACATTCACTCCATACAGCTGTTTCAACCGCTGTATGGAGGGAATGTCATGGAACTGTCAGAAATAGACTATTAATGACAGTTCTGGGACTGTCCTTCCATGCAGCGGTTGAAACATTGTATGTATTTGTTTCCATAAATGGATCCATTTATGGAAACAAATAGATACAATGTTTCAACCGCTGTATGGAAGGACAGTCCCAGAACTGTCATTAATAGTCTATTTCTGACAGTTCTATGACATTCCCTCCATACAGCGGTTGAAACAGCTGTATGGAGTGAATGTCCCAGAACTGTCATAAATAGACTATTTATGACAGTTCTGGGACTGTCCTTCCATACAGCGGTTGAAACATTGTATCTATTTTTTTCCATAAATGACATTCTGCAAATACACTTAGAGGAGCGCTGCAGATACACTTTTTGCCGGCTTGGAATTAATCTTATTTTCATCCTACTTCTTCTTCTTCATCCTCATCCTCATAAGAAGAAAAAGAAGAAGTAGGATGAAAATAAGAATAATTCCAAGCCGGCAAAAAGTGTATCTGCAGCGCTCCTCTAAGTGTATCTGCAGAATGTCATTTATGGAAAAAAATAGATACAATGTTTCAACCACTGTATGGAGTGAAAGAAGAAGAAGAAGAAGAAGAAGAAGAAGAAGAAGTAGGATGAAAATAAGAATAATTCCAAGCCGGCAAAAAGTGTATGTGCAGAGCTCCTCTAAGTGTATCTGCAGAGCTCCTCTAAGTGTATCTGCAGAATAGAGGAACTCTGCACATACACTTTTTGCCGGAAACCGCTGTATGGAGGGAATGTCCCAGAACTGTCAGAAATAGTCTATTTCTGACAGTTCTGGGACATTCACTCCATACAGCTGTTTCAACCGCTGTATGGAGGGAATGTCATAGAACTGTCAGAAATAGACTATTTATGACAGTTCTGGGACTGTCCTTCCATACAGCGGTTGAAACATTGTATGTATTTGTTTCCATAAATGGATCCATTTATGGAAACAAATACATACAATGTTTCAACCGCTGTATGGAAGGACAGTCCCAGAACTGTCATTAATAGTCTATTTCTGACAGTTCTATGACATTCCCTCCATACAGCGGTTGAAACAGCTGTATGGAGGTAATGTCCCAGAACTGTCAGAAATAGACTATTTCTGACAGTTCTGGGACATTCCCTCCATACAGCGGTTTCCGGCAAAAAGTGTATGTGCAGAGTTCCTCTATTCTGCAGATACACTTAGAGGAGCTCTGCAGATACACTTAGAGGAGCTCTGCACATACACTTTTTGCCGGCTTGGAATTATTCTTATTTTCATCCTACTTCTTCTTCTTCTTCTTCTTCTTCTTCATCCTCATCCTCTTCTTCTTCTTCTGAGGATGAGGATGAAGAAGAAGAAGAAGAAGAAGAAGAAGTAGGATGAAAATAAGATTAATTCCAAGCCGGCAAAAAGTGTATGTGCAGAGCTCCTCTAAGTGTATCTGCAGAATAGAGGAACTCTGCACATACACTTTTTGCCGGCTTGCAATTATTCTTATTTTCATCCTACTTCTTCTTCTTCTTCTTCTTCTTCTTCATCCTCTTCTTCTTCTTCTGAGGATGAGGATAAAGAAGAAGAAGAAGAAGAAGAAGTAGGATGAAAATAAGATTAATTCCAAACAGGCAAAAAGTGTATGTGCAGAGCTCCTCTAAGTGTATCTGCAGAATAGAGGAACTCTGCACATACACTTTTTGCCGGCTTGGAATTATTCTTATTTTCATCCTACTGCTTCTTCTTCATCCTCATCCTCATCCTCAGAAGATGAGGATGAGGATGAAGAAGAAGAAGAAGAAGAAGTAGGATGAAAAGAAGAATAATTCCAAGCCGGCAAAAAGTGTATGTGCAGAGTTCCTCTATTTCTGACAGTTCTCTCACAGCTTCTTCACATGTACAGCGGTTGAAACATCTGTATCCTAAATGGAAACTAATAGATACAAATTGTATCTATTAGTTTCCATTTAGGATACAGATGTTTCAACCGCTGTACATGTGAAGAAGCTGTGAGAGAACTGTCAGAAATAGAGGAACTCTGCACATACACTTTTTGCCGGCTTGGAATTATTCTTCTTTTCATCCTACTTCTTCTTCTTCTTCTTCATCCTCATCCTCATCCTCTTCTTCTGAGGATGAAGATGAAGAAGAAGAAGAAGTAGGATGAAAAGAAGAATAATTCCAAGCCGGCAAAAAGTGTATGTGCAGAGTTCCTCTATTTCTGACAGTTCTCTCACAGCTTCTTCACATGAACAGTGGTTGAAACATCTGTATCCTAAATGTAAACTAATAGATACAATGTTTCAACCGCTAAACATGTGTTCCTTCTGTCAGAGAACTGTCAGAAATAGCGGAGCTCACTGCAGGGACACTTTTGCCGGCTGATCGGGAAATGTTCGATTCGCGCACCCGAAGTAGGCAAAATTTCGGTTTCGCCGCGAATCGAATATTTCCTGAAATTCGACTCGAATTCCGGTTCGCCTGGTTCGATTCGCTCATCTCTAGCTATATTATTGAGCTTACATACCTACAGAGCAGCAGGACATTCTGCGAATCATGGTCCCTCAGTCGCACATCCTATGGATCTGCCAGTTAATGCATGCGGTTATTGGACATTTCAGGGTGTACTCCACAGAAGCTCATGTTAGGCAATACTTCTATTGCCCAGGGCTATCAGAATAGGTACAGCAAGCCTGTTGTAAATATTCAGTACGTCCTATACTTTGCCACCCCAGAACAGACAACCCCCATGACCATTCTCACATCAGAACCTTTTGAGCTTCTGACAATGGATTTTCTAACAGCGACAGCTTTCTCTTATGGGTTCCGCTACGCACTAGTGTTCATGGACCAATTCTCAACATTCACTGTCGTGGTACCCACCAAAGATAAGACAGCTGTGACCAATGCTAAGTTGTCCTAGAACTATGTAGTACAGCCTTATGGGTGCCTTAGATGAGTTCTGTCAGATCAAGACCCCAATTTTGAGTACCAGGTATTCTCTGAACTTTATTGCCTGTGTGGAATCCATAAGTCTCACACACTCTATACCACCCTCAGGGCAATGGGGTCAGCGAGTGCTTTAATCGAACGCTATTGAGCATGTTATGAACACTGGAGCAGGGGCACTGGGACTGATGGTATGACCATGTGGGAGACGTTGTGTGAGCTTACAATATCACAGTACATTGGGCAACTGGACACACTCCCTTCTTTCTAATGTTCAGACTTAGCAGGTAGCTACCAGCAGACTTGCTACTAAATACTAGTTTATACCCCCACCGTACATTCCCAACAAACTGCTCCAGGAACAGTGGGAACAGTTGAAGTAGGCTAAATAGGTAGTTCTCGAGTGACCCAATATATAGCAGAAGAAGCCACCCTGGAGATGCTGTTGCTGGGACTGGGAGGCTAGGTGTTAGTGAAAAACCCAAAGTTTGAGAGAGGTAGTAAATTTGAACTTAGGTGGGAGACCATCCCATATCAAGTGGAGAAACAACCGTTCTCTCCATCACCTGTGTACGATGTGGTGAATGAAGGTCCCAAACCTGTCAGGAAATGACATGGACACGAAAACAGGGTCCCATTGAGCCTATGGACCCCTCTATGAACACTGCTCACCCAGATGAGGGTGTTATGCCTAAACCATGATAAACCCCAAGCACCTGAGACCTCTGAGCACCCTACAGTAACTGAAAGTTCTGATGCTAAGCCTGACGATGTCAGTAAAGCCTGTGGCCCTCTTTGATCTAATCAAGGACCATTACCTGTGAAATATTGTGTAAAGTTTCTTGCTATCACTGTATTTCATGCCTTATGAAAAAGTGTATTTTATTCTTGTAGGCTTTAGAAGCCGAGGACTGCTTAATATCCACCCTACTACAGAGATGCTGCTCTGGCAATGTAAACATTGTTCAGTGAGAACTTTTTTGTGCAGGAACTACTCTATTGTGCCACTAACATTGCTGAGAGCCCCTGCACCTGTGTTACCTGAGGTACTGAGACCCTGACATTGCATTACTTTGGAAGTGTGAAGCTAGCATCTTGCCGCTGTTCTCCAAGTGTTAATTATTCTCTCCATTAAATCAAATAATAACTGTGCCATTTTTCGTGGTCTCTCTGCGACTTTCCTCTATCTTGGGTACCAATCAACTGGCCCCGTCTACACAGGCATCTGTCGACTGCACTGGAAGAGAAGGAGGGAATTAGATTTGAACACGTGAGGTGAGGATTCAGTGCGTGAATTGCATCACCGCTTGGGCCTCTTTAACTGTGCTTTATGAACAACTTGTGTGAAAATCATTTTAACCCTCTGACTGCTAAACAGTGCTAGAAATTACATTTAAATGCGGCTCTGACACCAGGTTCATCCTCCATCATTGTCACTCTGGGGTCTGTGTACTGGAAATTTGGCCTGGAGACGGGTGTGGTGTAATATTAAAAACTGCTCATGGGAGGGGGTTGCTGCTGCAGAGATTCCAACAGTGAGGTGTGGGGTAGAGGAATGCTTCATATTATCTTGCTGCGATCCAAAACTGTTAAAGAGATTTACACTGAATCAATCTGCAGGCCAGCCGACCACTGCCTACCCAGAATCCACTGGGCTACAGCTCAAGAGACTGCTCACAGTAGGCGTCTATTCTGAGCCATATGGGCCTGTAAAAAATGGCAGCTAATCTGAATGAATATAAAGCAGTTACCTTACCTCCTCCGGTTAAATAATTCATGGAAATACATAAAAAAAACCTCAAACCAGATTTGTTTTTAGTAAGCCTGGGGAGAGACGTCTTGCTGTCTGAGTATGTTACTATATATCATGCTTTGTGTTGTGTTAGATCCCCATCAGCTGATTTTACAGTCAGGCCTTCCCTGTTATTTATCAAAAGTGGCCCACACGGAGGTCAGTGGCTGAGCAACATGACAGACATGTCTCTATGATTGGACAAGCTCACGAATGCTCACCATACATTTTTAATCCAAAATGTGAGGGCCATCATCGGTCACTGGGACTGAAACCAGTATGTAAGGAACGTCATATGTCACTAGGACAGATTCCCCTGAAAACTGTCACCTGTCCCTAGGAATTAATCCTTTATGTAGGGACTGGTATCTGTCACTAGGTCTGAATCCAGCATTTGAGGACCATCATCTGTTACAATGTCTGGGCATTCATGCCAAATTCTTTGATAGATTCTTAAAAAACACACACAAACAACTGACAAAGAACGATTAGGGTCATAGTGAACATCATCCTCAGAAACTAGATTCAGACCATTTGTCCCTGGGTCTGAATCCAGTATATCCAGTATAGGAGGGCAGAATTTTCAATATGAAGCCAAGATCAAGCATGGGGACATGATTTCAAGTTAGTAGGAGGACAGTTCAGAACTAATCTTAGAAGGTATTTTTTTTAGTTGATGCTTGGAATAGATTACCAGCAGTAGTGAATCTGTCAACAGTAAGTGGATTCAAACATGCTTGGGACAAACATAGATTTATATTCAGACAAAACGTTAACACAAAAAAACATGTATAATAAAAAGAAAAAAATGTGGCAGACTCGATGGACCACTTGGTCTTTTTTTGCCATGACTTTTTTATGTTTGTAGGTCTATCATCTATCATTGGGTCTGAATTAAAATGTGAGAACCCTCATCTGTCACTAGAACTGAATCCAGTATGTGTGGTCAATCATCTATTACTAGGACTGAATCCAGTATGTGAGAACCATCATCTGTCACTAGGAATGAATCCAGTAGGCAAGGATTATCATCTGTAACTAAGACTGAATCCAATATGTAAGGACCATCATCTTTTACTAAGACTAAATCCAGTATGTGAGAACTGTAATCTGTTCCTAGGTCTGAATCCAATATGTGAGGACTGTCATCCATCAATAGCACTAAATTACAATGTGAGGACCTTCATCTGTCATTAGATATGTATCTAGTTTGTGAGGCCCATCATCTGTCACTGGGACTGAATTCATTATGTCTCAACTGTCATCTGTCACTTGGTCTGAATCCAATATGTGAGGATTGTCATCTCTCACCAAGACTAAATCCAGCATGTGAGAATCATCATTTGTTACTAGGTCCAGTATTTGGACTGTTTTTAGGGCTAAATCTAGTATGTGATCACCATCATCTGCCATTAGGTTTAAATACATTTTGTGAGAACCATCATCTGTCATGAAGACAGAATTCAAACATGTGATAACCTTCATCTGTCACTAGGGCTGACTCCAGTATCTGTGATCTGTCATTTGTCACTATGACTGAATAGTGTGGGAGGATTGTCATCTGTCACTAGGACTTAATCCAGTATGTAATGGGTCTGACCCCCATTACTGAAGGGCCCAAATGTGTCACCACCTGTCACACTCGGTCATCACCTGTCTATGGATGAGACTCTGGAAATTGCTTTATTCATAATTGTAGAACTTTGACTTTCATCCTCACCTCTGTGAGTGTCCACCAAGTACCTTCATGATGTAACATTGATCTACAAATCCCTTAGGGAGAGGGGTACATGACTTTCCCAATTCATCAGAGCTGAGGTAGATGTGTGACAGCATGATGCTTCTTATCATTAAAATGTATTTGTAAGGTGAAATGTATTAATAGAGATCAAACTTGTGAAATGGATGTTAATTAAAGGTGTTTTATTTTCCACCTCAATGTTGATGATGTAATGGGATCAATGGTGAAGAGGTGGGGCGGTGCATTCCGATTACACTGGAGGAGGTCACTGCTACATTTTTTAAAAAATGGGGCAAATTCCTTTGGGAGAAGAATGTAATGGGCAGCTGCAAGTCTCACCGTTTGTAGCCATGATTCATTCTTGGAGAGCCAAGTCAGTTGTGGCCTGCTCAATGCACAGTACAGGTCAATATGTACTGCTAAGCCAGGTTCCCTGGTAGCCTGGGCATCTCACCTGTGCCTACTGTGTCCAAACCTGGAGCTGTGCTCTTATACAGAGAGAATGCACAAAGAATGTGGCAGATCTTCACTGCTGTATGCTACTTCTTCAGGTGTTAGCAGACATTGTGCATCACACAGGCGAGTGACCGGTGGATGTCCAGCTTAGTGGACACAAAGATGAAAGTCTTGGATGACTTTGGCTGGTCTCTCCATTGTAACAGTCCCTAAACTCATGGGTGCACACTGCTGAAGTATAATAGTCCAGCTTAGCTGTGTGGTGGACCTGGCACCATAAGACAAGGTTAAATCACAGTACATCCTGGACAACCCATACAGAGCTTGCAACTGTTCCACTCTGCTCCGCTGAGCTTGGCGCTCGCGTGTAAATTTTCAGCTGCTTTCTAACCAAAGGGGCTCTAATAACAAGCAATTCAAGACTAACATTTAATTTTGCCTAATCAGAGCTAAGAAAATCTCCCGAAAAAAGGAGAGGTCAGTGACACACAGAAAAAAGTGGAAACTCTAACTTACTGAATACCTTATATGTGTGTCCAGAACAGTGTTGGTAACATACATGGCTGATAAAAAATGGAAAAGTACGGGCTTGGAGACTATAGGCCATGCTCTTTGGGAAATGTATGTAAATAACCTTCTCCAAGATGATAAAGGAATTGTGATATAGTCCTTTTATGAAAGCCCCACCTTCTGACCCTGAACAATGATTGTGAACACTGACCTTGAACACAGAACACAGTAGTCATCTGGACCTCATCAGAACACAGCTGATAGTTCCAGCTACAAGAATTGCTAATGAATGGTGTATGATAGTCTAATGTATTTTCCACAGTAACACATTAATCTTTGCAGACAGTTATATAACAATTATCTGGACTGCATGGCAATTTCTGGCTAAAAGATATCTGCCACTTTCCAAAGCACACACAACAAGCAATGACCACACAATCATATAGTTGTATAAAATGATTGCTGAATATATGTTTATACTGCTTGTTCCCTCTGAATCACTTCAGTGGTGAAGATGAAAAATCTTCCCGCCCTTCCTCGCGTTTCTCCTCAAGAACCTCACATTCATAAAAACGGCAGAAGATTCTGGTGTGGCGCCAGTTTATACTGAAATCATCCAATCATGTCACGAGATTTCATGTAAATAGAGCCTGCAGAACGAGACTTCCCCATACATGGCACTGCAAACCTCTCATTATGTGATTGGATAATATGAGCCTCAGACTTTTCATTGCCACTAATTATACACACGCCTCCCGCCTGGAGCATGGGGGGGAATTATACAATTAGACATTGAGCCCCTCCGAACTGGCACAGCACACAAATCCTGCACACCTCTGGTCAGCCCCCCTGCTGGACTGTTTATTTAAAGGGATAGTTCCCCTTTATCAAAAAGCTGCCTATGCAGATAAGGGTTGGCTTTGGATAAATTCAAACTCAGACGAAAGTTGAATAATACCCTTGCTATAGGTGTAGGCAATTTACGTACCTCATGAAGCTTGACTGGAAAACTCCCAGGGTGTTGCTAGGTGAGGCCTAGTCATTACTGCTCACCTCCACCATCACAGGAGTGAGCTTTCAGACGCTGAGCTCAGAGCTACTGCATCAGGGGAGAGAGAACATGTGAGGGGGTTTGATTCAGAAAAAAAGCTCACTCCTGTGATGGTGGGGGTGAGCAGCAGTGACCGGGCCTCACTTAGCTTCGTCCAGCATCACAATGGGGTTGATTTACTAAAACTGCAAAATCTGGTGTAGCTCTGTATAGAAACTAGTCTTCCAGGTTTTTTTGTCATAGCTTAATTGAACAAGCTGAAGTTAGAGGCTGATTGACTTCCATGCACAACATGTTTCACTCTCCTGTTTTAGTAAATAAACCCCACTGTGCCATTCTAAAGCTCCAGAAATATGATGGAACATGGTTGCTACAGGCAACACATTCTTAAACAGTCTCCAGTGAGTGGAAACAATTTGAGGTTTTCTCCACTTTGGAGACAGTTGTGGATTCAAGTAAATAGATGAACTATGGCTCAATTTACTAAGCTATAATGATTTTAAACTGCTATGACAACCGTTATTTTTAGTAATGGCAGCTAATAAGAGCCGTAATACATGCATTATATCTTAGCAAATTAGTATGATGTATGAATAATTAAGATTTCTACCTGACAAGTTAGCAGTATGACCAGCAGCATGGTCAAGGTGTGTCCAACATCAAACAAAAGATTTCAGTGCTACAAAAAAAACTTCTCTACACATGATACAAAACAGGGTTGAATTAGTCAAAGTACATATGATACATTTCCGCACACACTCCTTATACACTGAACACATTAGACACAGTACATGCATGCCACCCAGACCTATACACAGTAAGGGATCCCCCTCTGCCCTTCTCTTCTTCCTCAGTCTGTATAATTGCCTGTCGTCTGTCAAGCTTCAGGAACTCAATGCACAGATCTTCTATCCTTCTCCTTAACATTTCATTTTCTAGTTCAAAGCCCTGAATTCCTCCGCTCTTCTGTAACCGCTAACCTCTTATTATTGTAACATGCCATTTTTCCATCAGTGTGCTGTGCACCTGAAAACACACTGTCACATCAGAGTGATAAAGTGTTATTTCCTGACAGGAGAGACTGTGTGTTTGTGTGTATACCTACAGGTGTGTGTATGCCTACAGGTGTGTGTACTTGTGTATCTACAGATGTGTGTATATGAACAGGTAAGGGTCCTTTCACATGGGCGTTCTGTTTTTTTTTCTTCAGTTCAGTCACGTTTTTTCAAAGAAGATAAGTTTACATACATTTTTTATCCATTTACATCTGTTTTTTTCATGTGTTTTTTCATCCGTTTTTCATTTGTTTGTTCATCTGTTTACATCCGTTTTTCATCAGTTTTTTCATCCGTTTACATTTGTTTTTCATCTGTTTACATTGGTTTACATCCGTTTTTCATCCGTTTACATCCGTTGCCATCTGGTTTTCGTCCCTTTCTGGTTTTTCTTTTGCAGAAGAAAAATAGGGTTTTCTTCCGTTAAAAAAAAAACGGATTTAAAATGATGCTCATCCGTTTACATCCGCAAATCCATAGAACTGCATGGGGGTCCATTTTTCATCCGTAAACGGACAGATGAAAAAACGGTCATATGGAACGCCCGTGTGAAAGGGGCCTTAGTGTTGTGAAAAAGTATTTGGCCCATCCCGGTTTTGCTTTTTGTTTTTTTTTGCATATTTGTTCAACTTAAATGATTCAGATCATCAAACAAATTTTAATATTACACGATTTTTAAAAGATGATTTTATTTGTAAACCACTTGCCTTCCAGAAGATTTACCCCCCTTCATGACCAGGCCATTTTTTGCTATACGGCACTGTGCTACTTTAACTGACAATTAAATGTATATCATTTTTTTTCCACACAAATAGAGCCTTCTTTTGGTGGTATTTGATCCCCACTGGGTTTTTTTTTGCAATATAAATGTAGACAGACCAAAATTTTTAAAAATATATATTTTTTTTTACTTGCTATAAAACATTTCCAATAACAAAATGTAAAAAGAAATAAAATGTATTCTGCTACATGTCTTTGGTAAAAAAAATCCCATTAAGTTTATATTAATTGGTTTGCATGAAAATTAAAGCATCTACCAGCAATGGTATAGATAGTGTAATTTTTTTTTTTACACTAGTAATGGCAGCGATCAGCAACTTATAGCGGGACTGTGATAGTGCAGCGGGCATTCTGACACTAACATTGACACTGTACTAATACAGTGATCACTGCTAGTAAAAAGCTCTGCCACTGTACTGATGACACTGGGCAGGAAGGGGTTAACATCTGAGGCGTGTACTGTGTGGTGTTTTACTAGGGGATGTGCTGGTTTTTATCTCCCTGCTTTGCAGGGGCACATCCCTGCTGATAGGAAAGAGATCTGTGTTGTTTACATTCACAGATTTCTGTACTGTCAGTTGCTCCACCGGCCAGGGATTCATGGGCGGGACCCGATGATTGACATGTACAGGAGCCTTACACAAAAAGAAAACTTACACAGCATTTCATAAAAAGAACATCAAAGCAAAAGACAAACATGGTGGTGGTAGTGTGATGTTCTGGGGCTTTGCAGCTTCAGGACCTGAAAGACTTGCCATAATTGATGGAACCATGAATTCTGCACTCTACCAGAAAATCCTGAAGGAAAATGTCAGTTTGCGACCTCAAGCTCAAGTGCACTTGGGTTATGCAGCAGGACAATGATTTGAAACACACCAAGAAGTCCACCTGTGAATAGCTAAAAAAAATAAAAAAAAATTAAGGATTTGGAGTGGCCTAGTCAAAGTCCAGACTTAAATCCAATTTAGATGCTGTTGCATGATCATAAACAGGCTGTTCATGCTCAAACCCTCTATTGTGGCTGAATTAAAACAATTCTGCAAATGACAGTGGGTCAATATTCCTCCGCAACAAAGTGAAAGACTCATTGCCAGTTATCACAAATGCTTGATTGCAGTTGTTGCCGCCAAGGGTGGCACAACCAGTTATTAGGTTTAGGGGGCAATTACTTTTTCACATAGGACCAGGCAGGCTTGGACAGCTTTTTTCCCTAAATAAATTAAATCATCATTTAAAAACTGCATTTTGTATTTATTCTGGTTATTTTTGTGTAATAGCACTTCACACACACATATATATATATACATACAGTTGTGTTCAAAATAATAGCAGTCAGACATCACTAACCTGATCAATCACTGTTTCTGGTAGAAATGATATTTCTACATATCAAATAATTTACTATCAGGTGTAGTAGAGTAATAGAAATCCAACAGACCCAACAGTCATGACATGCATGCTGCTGATTCTGTGTAATTGAATCACTAATTGAAAGGGGCATGTTCAAAATAATAGCAGTGTGGAGTTCTATTTGTGAGGTCATTCATTCTCTGAAAAACAGGTGGCAATTATTGCCCTTATTTAAGGAAGGAAGGCAGCAAATGTTGTACATGCTGGTTACAGTGCATTTCTCTCTGAAATTCTGAGGAAAATGGGTCGCTCCAGACATTGTTCAGAAGAACAGCGTACCTTGATTAAAAAGTTGATTGGAGAGGGGAAAACATATAAAGAAGTGCAGAAAATGATAGGCTGCTTAGCTAAAATGATCGCAAATGCTTTAAAATGGCAACCAAAACCTGAAAGATGTGGAAGAAAGCGAAAAACTACCATTCGAATGGATAGAAGAATAGCCAAAATGGCAAGGACTCAGCCAACAATCGGCTCCAGGAAGATCAAAGAAGGTGTAAAGTTACCTGTGAGTACTGTTACAATTAGAAGACGCCTATGTGAAGCCAAGCTATCTGCAAGAAGCCCCCGCAAAGTCCCACTGTTGAAAAAAAGACGTGCTGAAGAGGTTACAATTTGCCAAAGAGCACATTGACTGGCCTAAAGAGAAATGGCGCAACATTTTGTGGACTGATGAAAGTAAGATTGTTCTTTTTGGATCTAGTGGCCGGAGACAGTTTGTCAGACGAGACCCAAACACTGAATTCAAGCCACAGTACACTGTGAAGACAGTGAAGCATGGTGGTGCAAGCATCATGATATGGGGATGTTTCTCATACTACGGTGTTGGGCCTATTTATCGCATACCAGGGATCATGGATCAGTTTGAATACATCAGAATACTTGAAGAGGTCATGCTGCCTTATGCTGAAGAGGAAATGCTCTTGAAATGGGTGTTCCAACAAGACAATGACCCCAAACACACCAGTAAATGTGCAACATCTTGGTTCCAGACCAACAAGATTGACCTTATGGAGTGGCCAGCCCAATCCCCGGATCTTAATCCAATAGAAAAGTTGTGGGGTGACATAAAAAATGCAGTTTCTGAGGCAAAACCAAGAAATAGAGAAGAACTGTGGAATGTAGTCCAATCATCCTGGGCTGGAATACCTGTTCACAGGTGCCAGAAGTTGGGTGACTCCATGCAACACAGATGTACAGCAGTTCTCACAAACAGTGCTTATACAACTAAATATTCATTAAGTGATTCAAAGGAAAGAAAAATCTTCAAACATTTTTCAGTTTATATAGTGAATGTTTGAGTTTGTAAAGAAGAATACAAACACTGCTATTTTTATGAACAGTCTAATATTCACTTTTCTACAATTTTTTTAGAGGAACAACACAAATTTGAGATATTTTTCTTCATGTTTTGATTTGGAATATAATGTGTAGTGTTCCCAATGCATTTGTGTGTATGGAAATAAAAGCTATTAGAAGGATTTTGAGCTTTATTCACTTTTTTCAACACACTGCTATTATTTTGAACACAACTGTATAAATATATATACATTTTTTTTTTTTTTTTACAAGGTGTATATGTATATCTATGGATGTGTGTGCCTATAATTGCAGGTGTGTATCTACAGGTGTATATTTGTAGGTATGTTTTCAGGTATCTATCTACAGGTGTATTTGTATGCTTATAGGTTTGTATCTACAGATGTGTGTGCATGTATTTATAGGTATGCATCCGCAGGTGTGTGTATCTACAGGTGTATGAGTATATGTATGCTGTAGGTGTGTATCTACAGCTATATATGTATATTTATAGGTGTGTACCTAGAGGTGTATGTTTATATTTATAGGTATGTATCTACAGATGTCTGTGTGTGTATTTTTACAGGTGTATGTGTATATTTATAGGAGTGTAGCTACAGGTATATGATTATAATCATAGTTGTGTATTTATAGGCCCCTTTCAGACGGGGTGCACTTTGTCAAATGAATCCGCCTGTTCAGCAGGGGATCTCTCCGCTGATCCCCGCTGAGCAGGCGGATAACAGGTCTATGTCTGCTCTGTGTGAAGGGATGGCTTGAAGTGATTTCAATCACTTATCTACCATTTGATGAACTGTAGCCATTTTAAGTCTAATCTATTATGTCAAAAATAATTTCTCCATATATAGAATTCTGCATAGTCATTACAACTCAGCATTGCGTGACAATCAGCAAGAATATACGGGGGGAACCCCTTGCCCTTGGGACTTATCTCAAGAAGAATAGATTTGACTTGTGCAACTTTTATCCTGCCAATGACGTTGATCATGCTGTGTAAAGATTATAAAAAGGTTGTATGATCATAACAATTTTTGGTGGTCTCACACATGTAAAAGCAGACCCCCCCCCCATGTTTGAACACCGTGTCAATAAATCTTATCTGACTTGAAACTATCCACAGACATTGGTTGCTGCTGTTTTTTTTATCGGCCTCCCTAAACATACAGACGCAGCCCGCTGTTCTCTATGGGGTGGTCAAGTTGAAACGGACAGCCTGTCCGTTTCCATCTGAGTGTCATCTGAACCGATCCACTAGATGGATGATGCATGGATCACCATCCGTTTTAGCGCACAGGATCGTATCAGATGCCAGCGGGTGTCAGTGGACACATGTCCATTGACACAGGCAGCTTCATAGAGAACTATGGATGGTCTGATCGGGTCCGCCCGAAAAACTGAAAGGCGAATCCAATCGGACCATCAGTGTGAAAGGGGCTATAGGTGTGTGTCTACAAGTGTACTGTATGTGTATATTTATAGGTGTGTGCCCTAGAAATATTTTAAGCTTGCATGCATCTGACTGGTGGTTGTCTGTAATCCAAAACAAAAACACGAGTATAGTATATCATCCTGCACTGCTGACTGTCCATCTAGGTCACTGGACTTCTATTATTTGCAGTGCACTTTGTGTTGCCTGCTGTGCCCCAGACTAGCCCAGCTCTGTGTACCAGGTATGAGGCTGCACATTTGTATTCTGGTAGCTCAGCAAAGGATCTGAGAAGCTCCTGGCTTTGCCACAGAGGATGGTAACTCATTCCAGATATTGGAGAGAAAAAATGAGACTTCAACAACGAGAGGCCCCATTCCTCCTCGGCTCCCATCAATTAGTCAGCGCAAGAAGCTTTGCCAGTCTGTCTCATAGAGTCGTGCTAGAAATGTCACTGAATGTCTCCCCGCAGCAGCTGTCTATTCTCTCTTTCAGTCAGTGTCTTGTTTATTTTTAATGTTGCCACCCAGTGCATTGAATCGTGCCGTATTTTGAGGCTCAGTGGGTGCCAGAACACTGACTATTAGCACACACTGTGCCCTAGAAGTGAATCACAGCCAGAATCTCCTCACACGGCCCGGCCAGGAAGAGTCAATTCAGGAGAGCCAGATAGAAACCTGCCACAACTCTTCCCAGCCAGAGGATGCTGCGCAAGAGGCCTCTGAACATTAAAATATGGTTCTAGCCTTTATACTACCAATAAAACCACATATATGGCAAAACAGCTCAAATTTATTTAATAAAATAGAGTTATTTATCCAGTCTAGTTGATCAAAAAAGTGTCACATCCCATAGATTTAAGGATCAAATAAGTTCACAGCTGGTTGGGATATTTAAGACACCAAATACACAAAATAATTAATAAAATATTTAAATGACTATTAAATTACAATAAAAAACCATGCCTATTATATTAAAAAAACCATCCCAAGGTTGATCTGTGACAATATCGTAGTGCCTGCATGAATCTTATATACATGGCAAAATGGGAATGCTCCATCAATTTATACAAAACCCAACGTGTTTCAATTCTCCATAGAAATCTTTATCAGGGGATACAGTATATCACAGTGGTTATGTCTGAAATATAAACATACATATATCACACATATGACAGTATTTATCACAAAATATCAATTACAAAAGTATTTTTGTTTTTAGATAACTGTAGATTTACAAAACAGTCAACCATTAGAATAGTTGTGCTTCCAAGAATGGGAGTCATAATTCTATGCTAGTAAAGCACAAGGGGCACTAAAGAGTTTCCCACACTGTAGTGAAGGAAACAAATATTACAGATATTGCCATGATACTAAAAAGAATTAAAAAAAACAAGGAGAAAAAAGAATAAAGGGAGAAAACAACCCGGATTGCCCCAGACAGATGCAACATGCCTGGGGCCCACATAAGGCAACAAAGTGCCAAGACAATAATCTGGTGCAGCTGTGCATAGTAACCAATCGGCTACAGCTCAGCTTGTTCAATTAAGCTTTAACAATAAAACCTGGGAAATGATTGGTTCATATGCAGAGCTGTACCTGATTTTGTGCTCTCCAGTTTTAGTAAATCAACCCTTATGGGTCCTGCATGTACTTGACCACATAAATACCAAAAAATGGCGTGCTATGGTGAAGTTTTGGGAATAATGTCTTACAGCCATTTAAAGCTCTGTGGAAATTGCATTGGAAAACAGACTGTCAATCTTTCCATCCTGAGCAGTGCTAAAAGGTGTACCATAGTTATTTATTATTGCAGCCTTCCAGCAAAGTGTCACCTCTCTGTACACTCGGTTTACATGCCACTCTGCTCTTCACCCAAGCCTCAAACAGAACTGAAACTATTTCCTCACTTATTGATCTCCCTGGGAATCAATGTCAGTGATAATCACATCTGATCAGGAAAAATTGATTCCTGTCTTTCAGATCACAAAACATTCAATCATAAAGACATTTGAGGTTAGCAAAGTGCGCACCTCTTAGATGTTAGTTTTGGGTGGAACAGGAATTTTATCACAGTCAGATTAGCTGTTGGCACTTAAACTGCAAAGCCTTCCCATATGAATGCACTGAGTAACAAAGAAATTCTTAGCTACAAGAGATATTTTAGAGTATAGATATCACATTTCTTTATTGGAAGAGACATTTAATTAGATGAAATTCTTAATTATTTGTATCTAGTTAGAATGGTGGTTATTGTTGGCGAGTGTCTGTGTTCCTTGATATGTTTGTTACTTTTATTAATTTCTCAGTCTCCCAATTCTATTCAGTTATTAATGGGGATGGGCAGTTCAGAGGCTGCTAACACTACAGATTACCAAATTCTTTAAAAATGTGATCTACCACAGAACGTATTTAAATAGTGGTATGTGGTGTCAGTGATTGTGTCTGGAGTTTAGGAGACTGGGGACTTGTGTGGTGCAAGGTTTGATCATCTTAGTTTACTATCTTTTCTGGACATGAAACAATCCTTATTATCTTTATCCCAATAACAACTCTGGCAAATAATCCCATTTATTACTGGTCCAGTGGCAACTTTGGGTCCATGGAACCAAAAGATTTTACTTAAAAAAAAAAAGAATCTGGGACTGCTGAAATGTGTATATTAATGCGATAATTCCAGATGTACATTATTTTTATTATTATTAGACAGGATTTATATAGCGCCAACAGTTTGCTCAGCGCTTTACAATATAACGGGAGACAATACAGCAACAATACAGTTCAATACAAGAGGGTTAGGAGGGCCCTGCTCCTTGGAGCTTACAATCTAGGAGGGAGGAGTTAGTGGTACAAAAGGTAGTAACTGTGTGGGATGGACTGGTTGGAAGAGTAGAAGATTCCAGTATTAGTTGAGGGAAGGATAGGCTTCCCTGAAGAGATAGGTTTTCAGAGATCGCCTAAAAGTGAGCAGAGTAGGCTATGTACATGACTATATTATCACAGACAGACAGTGCAAAATCTGATGCAGCTGTGAACAGTAGCCAATCAGCCTCTAACTTCAGCTTGTTCAATTAAACTTTGACAAAAAAATCTGTTTCCATGCAGAGCTGCACCAGATTTTGCAATCTGCTTTAGTAAGTCAACCCCTGCGTGTTGTATTACCACAGGCTGCGCATCCTTATTACTATATAGATTTTGGCTCATATAAACTGCCTCAGCTCACTGCTTTCTATCCGGGAACTCAGTACTGCAACATCACAGACAGCACTAAGAACACAACTTGTCCTTTCACCGGACCCAACACCGAGAGTGGAGTCTATCTAATCACAAGAGACAGCACTGAGAATGCTGCCTAAATATTCACCAGAGACAGCACTGACAATGAAGCTTGTCCATTCACCGGAGGCAACCCCAAAAGTACAGCCTATCCATTTACCAGAGACAGCACTAAGAATACAGCCTAACCATTCACCAGAGACAACACCTACAATGCAGTCTCTCCCTACCCCAAAGACAACAATGAGAATGCAGCCTGTCCATTCCCCATAGATGGCACCAAGAATGCAGCCTACTAATTCACCAGAGAACAGTCAAAACGCAGCTGGACTATTCACCAGAGAAGCATTGAGAATGCAGTCTATCTATTCAACAGAAGCAACACTAAAGCAGGCCATCGATGGATCGAAATTCGGCCAGTCCAAAGGGTACCAGCCGAATTTCAATCCATCTATGGCTGTCCCCCTTGAATAGGACTATTGGTATATTTTTGTAGTGGTTGTAGGAGCTTCTGGTAGATTTGGGTCTTCTCTCGGCCCTAAACGGAGCCCAACTCCTTCTGACACTACCAATACCTTGACCAGGGAGTCTACCAGCAGTTACACAAGAAATATACACACCAACTGTGATAAAAAAAATAACCAGGTTGTATTGGTAGAAATAAATAAAAAAAATGGAAATGCAATTCAGCAGTTCAAAGAAGTTAATTAGCAGGCAAAGTGAATCAACACAAGAACAATACAGCGCATTCAAACACCCTTTAAAGTGTGGCCACTTGTCCTGCAGGACCGAGGGTGTAAAAAATAGCTCTCTGGCTGGGAGATCATACCCCAAGTGAGACGTGTATGGATGTAAAGAGAATCTATGTTAAGCTTGAAAAAACCTGTTAAACGTCCTGCACCAGTATTTCCAAAAAAAGATAGACCCTGGGTATAAACAGTGTGAATGTTGGTTGTTCTGTCGGCTTAGTTGGGGCCCTTAAGATGGTGTGCAATACAAGGTGCTGTCCCCATAAGATGTGGAGAAAAACAAAATGATTCCCTTTTCAGAGGCAAAACTGTCAGTACAGTTCACTTAAAGATGCAGGTTAAAGGTAGATAGGGTGGTTGGTAAGGGTCTCTTTAAAATATAAAGTTGTTGGCAAAAGTCACTTTAAGAGGAGGGGTGAAATGGTAGGCATGGTTCACTTTTATAAGTAGAGTTTGAACTTGGGAAGTAAAAACTGTCAGGATGTCAGGGACTAGATTTGAACCCAGGACCTTACCTGTGTCAGGCAGGCTCTCTTCTTGTTGAAGCACCTGGAATGCTGGACAGTGCCCTGAACAAATATTTGGATGATCCTGTCTTGAATCTTGTTTTGTCTTGAACCTTGAACTCTTTGCTCCTCCTATTCGCTTCCTTGGAATTGACCTTGGCTTGTGACCTGACTACGAAACTCTTCTCCTGCATCAACCTTGGCCAAAGGTGTCAGTCACAGACAGCGGGGGTCTGAGGAAGGGAGTTCGACTCCCGAAGGACCCACGCTGTCTGGGACTGACACCTTTGGCTCTTTGCATCTGTTTTTATAATCTTTGGTTTGTGATTATACACTTGTCATTTTATAATAAATTCCATTTTATCACGGTACTGCATGAGGAGAGTGCGGCCTTTGTTTTCTTATGTTGTTTCGCCAACTGAGGCTGTTACAAATCAAGCCCTGATGATTCAAGGTTTACAAGCACAAGAGTTACAAAGGGAGATAGCTAAATTGCATTCACAACTGTTGCAGCATTGACAGGTAACAGCTATTAACAGTGATACTAACCGCCTCTCTTTGCCTGATAAATTCAATGGGAATCCAAAAGGTTACAGAGGCTTCCTGAATCAGTGTCGACTTCACTTTCAGCTACAACCATACCAATTTGCAACCCCACACTCCAAGACAGGCTTTATAATATCTCTGCTAATCGATGAGGCCCTGACATGGGCTTCTCCATACTTGGAGCAAGACCACGCTATTCTAACAGATTTTGATGGTTTTGTGGCAGCCATGGATTTAATCTTTGATGATCTGAATCGCAATGCAACTGCTGAGGCTGTATTATTGAACTTGCACTAAGGGAAACATTCTGTTGGTGAATATGCTGCTGAATGTCATCGATGGGTAAATGGATACCACTTGAAACGACACTGCAAAGCACTTTCACTTTAGAAAAGGACTTTCTGAGGATATAAAAGATGAGCTATCCAGAGTAGATATTGTAAATGGTCTAGATGACTTTATTAAATTGAGCATTAAGATTGATAAGACGATTTTTGGAGAGACGAATTGAGAAACAAGGATCAGTTGGCTTCAATTCCTCTTTCAGTCTTCAACCCATGGCTAAAGCTTTTACCAGCTCTGAACCGGAAGCTGAACCTATGCAGACTGGATATCTCAGCTTTGCTGAAAAGAAACATAGACGTGAACTGAATCTTTGCTTCTTTTGTCAGGTCACTTCATCCAAAGGTGTCCAAATAAATCAAGACAAACCATTGCAGCAGCCAGTCAAAGAGAATTGTCCACATCTAGGGAACAAAGGGGATCCATTACACAATCTTTGTTTTCCATAACACAAGAAGAAAAAGAGATTGTCCGTCATCACCCGCATTTTATTGTAGACATCACTCTTAAAGAGAGAAACCAGTTATTCTCCATCTCAGCAATGCTGGATTCTGGGGCTGGTGGTCACTTTATGGATTTGAATTTTTCTGAAGAAAATTGCACCACCCAAATCATCCCCAGTACATATGGAGACAGTGGATGGATTTCCACTCGCCTCTAGAGTAATCACTCATGAGACTGCTTCTCTGTGGTTAAGTATCGAACCTGGACATCAAGAGTTAATATCTATCAATCTGATCTCTTCTCCTGAATTTCCTGTTATTTTAGGAATACCATGGCTATCAGTTCATAACCCAACTATTGAATGGCAGGCCAGAAACCTTAAGTTTTCTTCTGAACATTGTCAGTTACACTGTCTAAAGAAGGACATCCTACCTGCTATTATAGGAGTGACATCGATTAACCTGGAAAGATTGCCCCCTCATTACCAAGACTTTAAGGACATTTGTGATAAGAAAAATGCATACCAGTTGCAACCACATCCTGCCTATGATTGTCCAACAGAGCTTGTACCAGGAGCCCCAATTCCCTTTAGGTGCCTTTACAACCTTTCTGAGCCTGAACTGAAAGCATTCAGGGACTTTCTACAAAAAACCTGGCAAATAAGTTTATCCACTCTTCAACTTCCCCTGCTGGAGCCCCACTATTCTTTGTTGAAAAAAAAGATGGGACCCTGCGCCCATGCATTGATTACAGAGAATTAAATAAAATTACAGTTAAAAAACGTTACCCACTTCCAGAGCTATTTGAGACTAGGAAACTCAGAAATGAGGTTCTAAGTTAAATGGGTCTTTCGGAGTAACTGTGCAAATTAACACTGTGGTCTACAAATTAAACTTACCTTCTTCAATGAAAATCCATCCTGTTTTTCATATAGCCCTTCAGAATGAACACCTTTTCTGGACGTACACGTCCTCCAACGGACTCGGTCCAAGTGCAAGGGAAGAAATAATTCTTGGTGGATAAAATTCTTGATTTCCATATACATTGTGGTAAATTACGATACCTGATATGATGGAAAGGCTATGGGCCACAAGAAGATTAATGGGAACCAGAACAAAATTTGCATTGCCCCTATTTACTCATAAATTTCCACAGACAATAACCTGATAAGCCAAACAGAGAACCACCCAGAGGTGGTCCTTTGAGAGGGAGGGGTAATGTCAGGGACTAGGTTTGAACTCAGGACCTTAGCTATGTCAGGCAGCATCTGTTGTTGAGCCACCTGGAATGCTGGACAGTTTCCTGAACAAATCCTTGGATGATCCTGTCTTGAGTCTTGTTTTGTCTTGAACCTTGAACTCTTTGCGTACAGTGTGGCTGGGGATCGGGAGCTCGGGCCCAAGTGACAGCCATTCTCCCCACTGCACCCCTGTAGACCTCTAGCGGCACCCCGTTTGAGAAAGGCTGCTCCAGCTTAACTGTGAAGAAAGTTCTGCTTTCAGTCTACAATTCCCAGAAGTCTATGAACACTTGTATTAAAGTGTTACTAAACCCAGGACCCTGCATTCACTATATCTAGTCTCCCACAGTACCTAGAATATGGAAATGCAATTACTTTAGTAAATATAAACTGCTAAATACCTTTTTTAATCAGCAGTTAGAGCAGTCTTGTGACTTCTATCAGTGTCCAGCATAGCCCTGGTTAAAGGTTGTAGGAGGCGTTTTCATTCACCCCTATGAGGTTGCAGGGCCTCTGACTCTCTGTCTGAACAGTGCTAATTGGCCCTCTGCTGATCACATGCACTCACATTTCTCAAGAAAAGAAAAAGCAATACACACCAAACTGAGCATGAGCAGCTCGTTTCCAAGCCTCTGTTCTATCAGGAGTTAAATTGGGGACAGTAGAAGGGGAGGATCAGAGAAGTCAGGGTCAAACATCCTTTTTACACAAGGAGGATTAACCCCTTAGGTTCCAGTGAGTATAAAAGCATGCTTACTGCATATACAGACTGATTTTACTGTTGTGGGTTTAGTAAGGCTGTGACTGGAAAAATTGCTGCCAGATTGTGGATAAATACAAATCTACATTCATAGTAACAATGCACGGTTCTACAGTGATCAGTGTATTCTGACAGTGGAGGGGTCCTGCTGTTAGAATACAGTAGAGCTGCAGGGAGGAATCCTCCATCCAACTTGGATGAAGGTATCTGTTCAGTTTTTTTTATAAGCCCACTGGCCAGCCTAAAGGATGAGTTTACTTTTTGGAACATGTTAGACCCATATTTAGGGTGAAAATGTAACATGTTCCAGCTGCTGCCTCCTCTCTCCCTGATCCCCACCTCTCTACGACAGTGGGTGGGGGATCCTATCCCTGCACCTGATGTCACAATTTCAAAACAGTGTGGCCGTGCTGGGCTCTGCCCACATGGCCACCTCATTCATTCACAGTTCTGTGAACAAATGAACTACAAGTACCGTTGGCCACCATGCCCGATGACTTGTAGTTCTAAATGAACTGAGTGCTAGCTCATTGATTCTTCTTGCACATCAGTAACTGCCTGCCCATTCGAGGAGATCACAGGTACAATGCCTTACAGGCTTCAGAGTAAAAAAATAATAA
Organism: Staurois parvus; assembly: GCF_062004578.1. Classification (NCBI taxonomy): domain Eukaryota; kingdom Metazoa; phylum Chordata; class Amphibia; order Anura; family Ranidae; genus Staurois; species Staurois parvus. Next base: position 25,991 of record NW_028318739.1, on the reverse strand, counting down.
ATGCAAATTTTTTACCTGTAAAAAGGTGTGAATGTATTTTTTTTTTTATAAAAGGTGAATTTAGATTTTAAGAATTCAGCCTGTCCATACACCAGAGATAACAATGAGAATGTAGCCTATCAATTCACCAAAAACAACACTGAGAATACTGCCTATTCATTCACCAGAGACAGCACTTAGAATTCAACCTGTCCGTTCAGTAAAAGCACTCAGAGTCTAAAGAAAACTACACTTCTGGCTTCCTATAGATCAGGAGAACTTGTTTGGCCTTTTCTCTGAGCTCACAGCAGTGAAAGAATTGAGAAAAGAAGCTGCAGGTTTGCCACACTACAAAGGGACAGGGGAGGGTGCACAGAGATGTTACTGTAATCCCCTCTTTAGTCTATTCATTTTTATTTTAACGTAGTCCTAAACCCTACTAGTAAAACTTATCTTTTAATTAAAGTGATTTTAATCCCTCAGTTTTTAAGCACTTTCAGCAGCTGTTTTAATCACTTACTGAGTATGCAGTCTCTATCTTTTAATCCTTGCCTATGTTCCAGTTTAAGCTGGTGACATTACCGCTGCCCCAGGTTTCCTGTTCAGGGTGGCTCTTTTCTCCTGCAGCGTCTTATGGAGCCACCTTTGCATGCAGGGTGTTGGATCGCTCTACACTGTGTGCATCAACAGAAACACACAACCCTGTATTCTAAGAAGGCAAGGCATTCCCCTGCTCCTGTTTCCTCCTTCCTCCAAACTAACAGACTGGCTCAAGACTGCACTATTATTGTTTTCAGTGAAGACTAGTTCAGGGAAGCAGCACTGAGCGAGCAGGAGCCAGCAGAATTAAAAGTTGTAAACTGCAAATCCAGGTAAGAATTTTACCAATTAGTTTACTGGAGAATGTTTATTTTATTGTGCTCAATACTTCAAGCTAAAAAACACTGAGGCTTTAACATTACTTTAAGGCCCACTCAAATAGTAACAATTTTTTTTTTGTGCACTATACTTGCATTTTTTATGCCTACGTTTCTACTTCCCGTATACCTCCAGCTTCAGCCTCGATCTTCCTTTTAGGAGAGCTCCCTGTGTGTCAGTAGGGACTGGCATGTGTGAAATAGGGACCATTGGTGCTCTCTTGCTGGCACATGCTCAGTGGGGGCAGCATTCCTTGCCTGCTATTGCACTGCACTTGCTGGTGCTTTGCTAGGCACATGTGCAGTGCAGCCACTGGTCTTTTTAAGTTCTGCCATTGCACCCATTCGGCACATGCATGGTAACATTTTTAGAAATACAAAGCAATTTAGTACTACACATGCCCCAGGCATAGCAGCAGCACTGCGTATGCGCCCAGCATAGAAGCACCAGCGACTCCATAATGTGCATGCGTGAGCCAATCACAGCACAAGGGCACACACAGGCGAGCTGCCCCCCACTGCATATGCACCAATAGGACAGTGCCAGCAGCACCAGCAGCTCTAATGTGCATACAACTACCAAAAGCTACTAGGCAACAGCAGCATGCACATCCAGGTATACCCCATGGAGACATTGGAGGCCAAGGGGGGACCCTAAAGGCAGAAACAGCACACTGCAACTTTCAGAGGCTGGGAATGATGGAATGACTGCTCAAAACAAGGAAGAGGAGGCCATGGTGTACAAAGGTATGCAGCTACGTTCACTGTTTGATTTTTACAAGGAGGATTTAATATCACTTTAATTCACAGCAGGGACTTCTCGGTCCTTGTCAGACAGCTGAGCAAAGTGCTGTATTGATTTCTGTATTTCAGTACTGCTCGGATCCTATTTAAAAACAGTTTTGCTTCCTTCCTGTCACCTGCCCATACTAATCACTTTCTTCGACCAAGACATACAATCAGATGCTGCGGTCCTGTATGGATAATGCCAGGTGAGGCTCAGACTGGCTGGGCTCCAGCTTCTCTTCCCCAGAAATCCAGAGACCACTGCAGTTGCTGAACTAAAGGTAAATCAGATGCTTTGTACTGTGTCACCAGAAGCGTGATGAGAAATCAGCTTTCTTTCCACTTCTTCATCTCATATCTACACAAAAACTGCAATGTACGTCACAGCCACACAAAGAATGCACTCTGTGATCAATACTGCCCACCTACTGTACATCTAACAACCAAATTCTACATCATCCCCTAACAAAACACAATCCCCACCCACTTACCTACTGCACTCTATATCAACTCAGCCCATCAATCACACTCTACATCATCCCTGCTCACCTATCTCATTCTACATCATCCCCACTCATTTATTGAACTCTACATCATCCTAGTCCTCCCACCAAACTCTACATCATTTCCACTCACCTACCGCACTCTACACCATTCCCACATACATACTACACTCTACATCATCCCCACTCACTTACTGAACTCTATATCATCCTAGTCCTCCCACCAAACTCCACATCATTTCCACTCACCTACCATACTCTGCAGCATTCCCACATACATACTACACTCTACATCATCCCCACTCACTTACTGAACTCTATATCATCCTAGTCCTCCCACCAAACTCCACATCATTTCCACTCACCTACCATACTCTGCAGCATTCCCACATACATACTACACTCTACATCATCCCCACTCACTTACTGAACTCTGTATCATCCTAGTCCTCCCACCAAACTCCACATCATTTCCACTCACCTACCACACTCGACACCATTCCCACATATATACTACACTCTACATCATCCCCACTCACTTATTGAACTCTACATCATCCTAGTCCTCCCACCATTCTCTACATCATTTCCACTCACCTACCACACTCTACACCATTCCCACATACATACTACACTCTACATCATCCCCACTCACTTATTGAACTCTACATCATCCTAGTCCTCCTACCATTCTCTACATCATTTCCACTCACCTACCGCACTCTACACCATTCCCACATACATACTACACTCTACATCATCCCCACTCACTTATTGAACTCTACATCATCCTAGTCCTCCCACCAAACTCTACATCCCCACTCACCTACCACACTCTACACCATCCCCTACACATACTATACTCTACACCATCCCTACTCACCTACTGCACTCTACATAATCCCTGCACACCTACCTTATTCTATACCATTCTCACTCATCTTCTGCACTTTACACCATCCCTACTCAACTACTGCACTTGACTTCATTCCTGTTCACCTTCCTTACTCTACACCTTGCCCACACACCTACAGCATTCTACACAATCCCCGCTTTTCTACCTTGTTCTACAATATTCTTGCTCATCTACCGTAAATGACATCATTCCTGCTCAACTACATTATTCTACACCATCCCGGCTCACCTATAGCATTTACATCATCTTCACTCACCTACCTCACTTTAAGTCATGACCTCTCACCTATTGCACTCTACATCATCTCTAATCATCTACTTTACACGATTCCTGCTTACCTACCGCACTCTACCCATCCCCACTCACCTCCCGAGCGCTACACCAACCCAGCTCATCAACTGTATTCTACATCATCAGAACACACCTACCACATTCTACATCATATCCACTCACCTGCCTCACTCTACACCAGTGCTGCCCAACAAACGGTCTACCAGTGCTCCAGACCTGTAATCAGCGAAAGAGGCTTCAGTGAACCTTAGTGCTAACTGACAATGGTTCTGGAAGGCCTAAGTACTGGGCACCATGAGACAGCTGCCCAATGCTGTGCAGTGTTTGGGAAATCTGAGGGTCAGTGCTATCCAACAGAACCTACTCCTTCATTGTGGGATGTGTTCTGCATGATGAGGGTACTTCTTCGGACAGTGCTATAATACACCATTTTCATGCATGGCACAACTCAGAATGGTAAACAATGCTCGACTCTGCCCAACAGACATAAAGTAGCCAAATATCCCCAAATACCATTAAAATAACTCTCACCTGGAATACTGCTACAAATGATTGCGGTACTGCATTGCAGTGCTATTCATTTTGAATGGTGTCCAAATGCACTAAGGCACTGCACCTGTTTTGTAAAGCACCACAACACACAGCAGTGGGTTGCATTAGAAAATAAGGGTTATATACCATTTTAAGCCTGTTAGGGTGTCTTGACAGTCCATTCATTTTAATGGGCTGCCATATGTTGCTGTATTTTAACGCCCAACATAATGCACATTAACGCACCAAAAAAGAGTAAACAGTTCCTAAAAATCAGACTGTTGTGGTGTTCTGCAGTGCAGATGTGTTGACTGCTACTGTAACAATACATTGGGGTGCTATTCAGAATTAAAAGCACCACAATATTAATATGTATTGCAGTAATGCATGGAGAAATGTGCATTTTACTTTGTGTTAACACAAGACATAAATGTAAATATTTCCTGAATTGCACCAAAATGTTTTACTGCGTGCATTGCACTGTAAACTACTATAGCAAATTTTGCACTGTACATCCTTACTGCTCGCCTACTGCACTGTACATCATCCTCACTGACATACTGCACTCTACACTCAAAAATAATACATCTTTCAGTCCCTCCCCTTGTGCCACATTACTAGGTGTAATCCTAGGCTCTGACCTGTCCTTTTGGGTCAAAATCCAATCACTGTAAAAAGCTTGTAGATGTCACCTCTGTAACATCTCCAAAATTCGCTCCTCAACTAATTAAACCACCAAGCTACTCATTCACTCTCTTGTTATCTCTTGCCTTGACTATTGCAACTCCCTTCTCATAGGCCTGCCTCTCCATAAGCTGTCCCATCTTCAGCCTATCATGAATGTTACTGCCAGACTCATCTACCTTACCAACAGCTCAGTTTCTACCACCCATCTGTGCCAATCCCTCCACTGCCTTCCAAATGCCCAGCAAATTAAATTCAAAATGCAATCAACAACATCCAAAGCCACTCACAACTGTGCTCCAAGCTAAATCACCAATCATGTCTCCAAATATTATGCAAACCACCCTCTCCACTCCTCCTAAGACCTCCTGCTCTCTAGCTTCCTTGTCTCCTCCCATGCTCAGCTCCAGGACTTCCCCAAAGCCTCTCCCATCCTCTGGAACTCTCTACCTCAATCTGTCTGGCTATCTGCAACTCTGGCCACCTTTAGGCAATCCCTGAAAACTCATCTCTTCAAGGAAGCCTGTTCCGCCCTTAACTAACAACTGAACTTTTAACTCTTTCATCAGCTCATCCTTCAGTTATTACATTTTGTATCACTTGCCCCCCTCTTAGATTGTAAGCTCTTATGAGTAGGGCCCTATTAACCCTCTTGTATTTTATTGTATTGGGACTGTACTATCTCCCTTTACATTGTAAAGAACTGCACAAACTGTTGGCGCTATATAAATCTTGTATAATATTATTAATAATCCACAATTCCTTTCGCTTACTACATTCTACACCACCATCCCCATTCATCTACCCCACTCACCAACTACATGCTACATCATCCCCACTCCCTTACTGCTGCCTGCATAATGCCTGCATGCATAGCACATTCTATATGATCCCTGCTCACCTACCACACATACCATCATCCCCACTCACCTACTGCACTCTACAATATCGCCACCACTTACAGCATTCTACTCCATCCCTGCGCACCTTCTGCATTCTATGTCATTCTCCCTCAAATACCTCACCTTAGATCACCCATGCTCACCCATCACACTCTACACAATTCCTGCTCACCTGCCACACTCTACATAATCCCTATCCACCACACTCTTCATCATCACTGCTCATCTACAGCACTCTGCATCATCCCCACTCAGCTACTACACTCTACATCGTCCTTGCCCACCTGTCACATTCTACGTCATCTTTGCTCATCTACTGTACTTACATCAACACTGATCACCTACCTCACTCCACAGTATCCCTGCTCACCTATTGCAGTCTACACAATCCTGGCTCATCTACTACAATATACATATTTCCTACCTGCCTACGGCACTCTACATCATCCCCACTCACCTACCACATTCTAAAAAAAAATCTATCATAGGGAAAATTGAAAATGCAAATATTTGAACCAGCCTGATATGGGATGAAAGTGGCCAACACCTCTTATCTTTCAATATAGTACAGAGGCTGCTGAGAGATCTCTGGTTTTCTTTCCTCATGGTCATCCCACAATCCCTCTCTTCAGCCTTGTCCTCTGGAATGGTGGGAGAGAGATCTGCAAAGGAACTATTAATATCTTCCCAGTCACAGAGCTGCCGAGAGCGACATTAACTCTTTATGTATCATCTAGGAAATGTGCCATGTTGGAAGTGGACCTGTATAATTTACCCTGAAAAAAAAAAACAAAGAATGCTGGGGTTTGTAGTTCAGCAGCAAAAAAAGCATTATTCACATATTCATGGCAGCAGCTAATTGAATGACAGTCAGTCTGAGGATTTATAACACATAATAGTCACACAGAACGCCAACACAAACTCTAAGTATATCTTCTATAATATAATTATTTACAATAAATCTTATGCGTAATTAACTATAACCAAAAAGGAAAAAAAGGCATTTTTGTAATTCAATGTTTGCATATCAGCCTTTAGGTGAGTGCTCTTATCCACTAGGATTCAAAGCATATCTAAACCCAAAAACGCTAACACAATATTTTGTAGCTTAGCAGCCCCAAGACGTGGTGGTTGTATTAGTTTCTGCTTTCGTGTTTTTTTTTTCTTTTTATTTTCATGTGGTAATTCTGCAAACAACACACTGTCCCTTCATGGCTACACTTACTATTCCACAGTATCTATGGAGAGGGTCATGGTTGTCACACAGGCTGAACTGAAAACTTGTCTGCTTTTGTTCATCTCCATTAGCTGGTGGATTGACGGTAACTAGTAGTCTACACAAACATGAGAATGATGTGTGTGCTTTCTTTTTAGCCCATGGGAAGTGACAAGGACACTGCTTTTCTTCCAGGATCAACAGCTATGCTTTGTACTTGCTGAAAAGATTTTTAGCCTGAAAAGGGAAAACTAGATTTCCATATACAGAATAGGTGAAGTTCCTTCTTTCTCACACGGTTACTTATAGAGATGAGCGAAGAAATGAAAAATTCGATTCGACTGATTCGGCGAATTCGTGGACAATATTCGATTCGAGTCGAATAAATTCGCTGTGAATTTAACTTAAAAAAGGGTGTTTCTAGGCTTCAGAGAGACTTAATATTAGTGCAGAACACTGTACCTTTAATTTAAATGCCCTTGGAGTCTGCTGGGGAAGAGAAATAATACTGTCTGTCAGTATGACATGCAGATGAGTGCCGTCGATCTTAGAATCACTGCACACTTCACTCCTTTGGCCAGTCACGGGGCCAAAACCAGTGTTTGGAGCCACAGTGTGGCGGTGGAGGCAGCAGCAATGGGAGGCCATACAGCAACCTATGACAAAATGGAAACCAGCAGGAGCGTGAGGAGACCTGAAAGTGGCACATGGCAGAGTGGGAGCAATGGGAGGCGGTACAGGGACCCAGGTCACACTATGGGCCCAGCAGCAGCGTGACCAGGCGGTACGGGGACCCATGGCCGATATGGGGCTTGGTGGCACCTATGGAAGGCCTGTAATCTGCCAGCAACCTATGACAAAATGGACAACCGCAGGAGTGTGAGGAGATTTCAAAGTGGCACATGGCAGAGTGGAAGCAATGGAAGGCCGTACAGGGACCCAGGTCACACTGTGGGACCAGCATCAGCGTGAACAGGCGGTACGGGGGCCCATGGCCGATTTGACCTCATTCATCCCATAGTCCTGCCGACTCACGAATAGCGTGGCCTCCTCAAAGGGCCTGAGCAAGCGCAGGTGTCACACATGAGCTGCCAATGGCTGACATCTAAGTTACACAGGGAGTACCTTTATCCGCTTTTAACATCAGGAAATCTGTGATGGCCTTTAGCTGTTCGTAAAGGCGGTCTAACATATGTAGGGTTGAATTCCACCTTGTTGCAACGTCACAGCATGAGGAGTCGGTACGGGGGCCCATGGCAGATTACATGTCTGGCAGCAGCTATGTGAGGCCCGTAATCTGCCTGCACCCTATGTCAAAAAATTTAACACACCAGCAGTGTGAAGAGACCTGAAAGTGGCACATGGCAGCAGAGTGTGGCGATGGAGACAGCAGCAATGGGAGGCCGTACAGGGACCCATGAGAGACTCTGGACTTGGCAGCAGCATGAGGAGGCGGTATATAGGGGCCCATGGCAGATTAGGGGCCTGGCAGCAGCTATGTGAGGCCCGTAATCTGCCTGCACCCTATGTCAAAAAATTTAACACACCAGCAGTGTGAAGAGACCTGAAAGTGGCACATGGCAGCAGAGTGTGGCGATGGAGACAGCAGCAATGGGAGGCCATACAGGGACCCATGACAGACTCTGGACTTGGCAGCAGCATGAGGAGGCGGTATATAGGGGCCCATGGCAGATTAGGGGCCTGGCAGCAGCTATGTGAGGCCCGTAATCTGCCTGCACCCTATGTCAAAAAATGTAACACACCAGCAGTGTGTGAGGAGACCTGAAAGTGGCACATGGCAGAGTGTGGCGATGGAGACAGCAGCAATGGGAGGCCGTACAGGGACCCATGAGAGACTCTGGACCTGGCAGCAGCATGAGGAAGCGGTATATAGGGGCCTATGGCAGATTAGGGGCCTGGCAGCAGCTATAGGAGGCCCATAATCTGCCAGCACCCTATGTCAAAAAATTCTACACACCAGCAGTGTGTGAGGAGACCTGAAAGTGGCACATGGCAGAGTGTGGCGATGGAGACAGCAGCAATGGGAGGCCGTACAGGGACCCATGAGAGACTCTGGACCTGGCAGCAGCATGAGGAGGCGGTATATAGGGGCCTATGGCAGATTAGGGGCCTGGCAGCAGCTATAGGAGGCCCATAATCTGCCAGCACCCTATGTCAAAAAATTCTACACACCAGCAGTGTGAGGAGACCTGAAAGTGGCACATGGCAGCAGAGTGTGGCGATGGAGACAGCAGCAATGGGAGGCCGTACAGGGACCCATGACAGACTCTAGACTTGGCAGCAGCATGAGGAGGCGGTATATAGGGGCCCATGGCAGATTAGGGGCCTGGCAGCAGCTATGTGAGGCCCGTAATCTGCCTGCACCCTATGTCAAAAAATTTAACACACCAGCAGTGTGAAGAGACCTGAAAGTGGCACATGGCAGCAGAGTGTGGCGATGGAGACAGCAGCAATGGGAGGCCATACAGGGACCCATGACAGACTCTGGACTTGGCAGCAGCATGAGGAGGCGGTATATAGGGGCCCATGGCAGATTAGGGGCCTGGCAGCAGCTATGTGAGGCCCGTAATCTGCCTGCACCCTATGTCAAAAAATTTAACACACCAGCAGTGTGAAGAGACCTGAAAGTGGCACATGGCAGCAGAGTGTGGCGATGGAGACAGCAGCAATGGGAGGCCATACAGGGACCCATGACAGACTCTGGACTTGGCAGCAGCATGAGGAGGCGGTATATAGGGGCCCATGGCAGATTAGGGGCCTGGCAGCAGCTATGTGAGGCCCGTAATCTGCCTGCACCCTATGTCAAAAAATTTAACACACCAGCAGTGTGAAGAGACCTGAAAGTGGCACATGGCAGCAGAGTGTGGCGATGGAGACAGCAGCAATGGGAGGCCATACAGGGACCCATGACAGACTCTGGACTTGGCAGCAGCATGAGGAGGCGGTATATAGGGGCCCATGGCAGATTAGGGGCCTGGCAGCAGCTATGTGAGGCCCGTAATCTGCCTGCACCCTATGTCAAAAAATTTAACACACCAGCAGTGTGAAGAGACCTGAAAGTGGCACATGGCAGCAGAGTGTGGCGATGGAGACAGCAGCAATGGGAGGCCGTACAGGGACCCATGAGAGACTCTAGACTTGGCAGCAGCATGAGGAGGCGGTATATAGGGGCCCATGGCAGATTAGGGGCCTGGCAGCAGCTATGTGAGGCCCGTAATCTGCCTGCACCCTATGTCAAAAAATTTAACACACCAGCAGTGTGAAGAGACCTGAAAGTGGCACATGGCAGCAGAGTGTGGCGATGGAGACAGCAGCAATGGGAGGCCGTACAGGGACCCATGAGAGACTCTGGACTTGGCAGCAGCATGATGAGGCGGTATATAGGGGCCCATGGCAGATTAGGGGCCTGGCAGCAGCTATGTGAGGCCCGTAATCTGCCTGCACCCTATGTCAAAAAATTTAACACACCAGCAGTGTGAAGAGACCTGAAAGTGGCACATGGCAGCAGAGTGTGGCGATGGAGACAGCAGCAATGGGAGGCCATACAGGGACCCATGACAGACTCTGGACTTGGCAGCAGCATGAGGAGGCGGTATATAGGGGCCCATGGCAGATTAGGGGCCTGGCAGCAGCTATGTGAGGCCCGTAATCTGCCTGCACCCTATGTCAAAAAATGTAACACACCAGCAGTGTGTGAGGAGACCTGAAAGTGGCACATGGCAGAGTGTGGCGATGGAGACAGCAGCAATGGGAGGCCGTACAGGGACCCATGAGAGACTCTGGACCTGGCAGCAGCATGAGGAAGCGGTATATAGGGGCCTATGGCAGATTAGGGGCCTGGCAGCAGCTATAGGAGGCCCATAATCTGCCAGCACCCTATGTCAAAAAATTCTACACACCAGCAGTGTGTGAGGAGACCTGAAAGTGGCACATGGCAGAGTGTGGCGATGGAGACAGCAGCAATGGGAGGCCGTACAGGGACCCATGAGAGACTCTGGACCTGGCAGCAGCATGAGGAGGCGGTATATAGGGGCCTATGGCAGATTAGGGGCCTGGCAGCAGCTATAGGAGGCCCATAATCTGCCAGCACCCTATGTCAAAAAATTCTACACACCAGCAGTGTGAGGAGACCTGAAAGTGGCACATGGCAGCAGAGTGTGGCGATGGAGACAGCAGCAATGGGAGGCCGTACAGGGACCCATGACAGACTCTAGACTTGGCAGCAGCATGAGGAGGCGGTATATAGGGGCCCATGGCAGATTAGGGGCCTGGCAGCAGCTATGTGAGGCCCGTAATCTGCCTGCACCCTATGTCAAAAAATTTAACACACCAGCAGTGTGAAGAGACCTGAAAGTGGCACATGGCAGCAGAGTGTGGCGATGGAGACAGCAGCAATGGGAGGCCATACAGGGACCCATGAGAGACTCTGGACTTGGCAGCAGCATGAGGAGGCGGTATATAGGGGCCCATGGCAGATTAGGGGCCTGGCAGCAGCTATGTGAGGCCCGTAATCTGCCTGCACCCTATGTCAAAAAATTTAACACACCAGCAGTGTGAAGAGACCTGAAAGTGGCACATGGCAGCAGAGTGTGGCGATGGAGACAGCAGCAATGGGAGGCCATACAGGGACCCATGACAGACTCTGGACTTGGCAGCAGCATGAGGAGGCGGTATATAGGGGCCCATGGCAGATTAGGGGCCTGGCAGCAGCTATGTGAGGCCCGTAATCTGCCTGCACCCTATGTCAAAAAATGTAACACACCAGCAGTGTGTGAGGAGACCTGAAAGTGGCACATGGCAGAGTGTGGCGATGGAGACAGCAGCAATGGGAGGCCGTACAGGGACCCATGAGAGACTCTGGACCTGGCAGCAGCATGAGGAAGCGGTATATAGGGGCCTATGGCAGATTAGGGGCCTGGCAGCAGCTATAGGAGGCCCATAATCTGCCAGCACCCTATGTCAAAAAATTCTACACACCAGCAGTGTGTGAGGAGACCTGAAAGTGGCACATGGCAGAGTGTGGCGATGGAGACAGCAGCAATGGGAGGCCGTACAGGGACCCATGAGAGACTCTGGACCTGGCAGCAGCATGAGGAGGCGGTATATAGGGGCCTATGGCAGATTAGGGGCCTGGCAGCAGCTATAGGAGGCCCATAATCTGCCAGCACCCTATGTCAAAAAATTCTACACACCAGCAGTGTGAGGAGACCTGAAAGTGGCACATGGCAGCAGAGTGTGGCGATGGAGACAGCAGCAATGGGAGGCCGTACAGGGACCCATGACAGACTCTAGACTTGGCAGCAGCATGAGGAGGCGGTATATAGGGGCCCATGGCAGATTAGGGGCCTGGCAGCAGCTATGTGAGGCCCGTAATCTGCCTGCACCCTATGTCAAAAAATTTAACACACCAGCAGTGTGAAGAGACCTGAAAGTGGCACATGGCAGCAGAGTGTGGCGATGGAGACAGCAGCAATGGGAGGCCATACAGGGACCCATGACAGACTCTGGACTTGGCAGCAGCATGAGGAGGCGGTATATAGGGGCCCATGGCAGATTAGGGGCCTGGCAGCAGCTATGTGAGGCCCGTAATCTGCCTGCACCCTATGTCAAAAAATTTAACACACCAGCAGTGTGAAGAGACCTGAAAGTGGCACATGGCAGCAGAGTGTGGCGATGGAGACAGCAGCAATGGGAGGCCATACAGGGACCCATGACAGACTCTGGACTTGGCAGCAGCATGAGGAGGCGGTATATAGGGGCCCATGGCAGATTAGGGGCCTGGCAGCAGCTATGTGAGGCCCGTAATCTGCCTGCACCCTATGTCAAAAAATTTAACACACCAGCAGTGTGAAGAGACCTGAAAGTGGCACATGGCAGCAGAGTGTGGCGATGGAGACAGCAGCAATGGGAGGCCATACAGGGACCCATGACAGACTCTGGACTTGGCAGCAGCATGAGGAGGCGGTATATAGGGGCCCATGGCAGATTAGGGGCCTGGCAGCAGCTATGTGAGGCCCGTAATCTGCCTGCACCCTATGTCAAAAAATTTAACACACCAGCAGTGTGAAGAGACCTGAAAGTGGCACATGGCAGCAGAGTGTGGCGATGGAGACAGCAGCAATGGGAGGCCGTACAGGGACCCATGAGAGACTCTAGACTTGGCAGCAGCATGAGGAGGCGGTATATAGGGGCCCATGGCAGATTAGGGGCCTGGCAGCAGCTATGTGAGGCCCGTAATCTGCCTGCACCCTATGTCAAAAAATTTAACACACCAGCAGTGTGAAGAGACCTGAAAGTGGCACATGGCAGCAGAGTGTGGCGATGGAGACAGCAGCAATGGGAGGCCGTACAGGGACCCATGAGAGACTCTGGACTTGGCAGCAGCATGAGGAGGCGGTATATAGGGGCCCATGGCAGATTAGGGGCCTGGCAGCAGCTATGTGAGGCCCGTAATCTGCCTGCACCCTATGTCAAAAAATTTAACACACCAGCAGTGTGAAGAGACCTGAAAGTGGCACATGGCAGCAGAGTGTGGCGATGGAGACAGCAGCAATGGGAGGCCATACAGGGACCCATGACAGACTCTGGACTTGGCAGCAGCATGAGGAGGCGGTATATAGGGGCCCATGGCAGATTAGGGGCCTGGCAGCAGCTATGTGAGGCCCGTAATCTGCCTGCACCCTATGTCAAAAAATGTAACACACCAGCAGTGTGTGAGGAGACCTGAAAGTGGCACATGGCAGAGTGTGGCGATGGAGACAGCAGCAATGGGAGGCCGTACAGGGACCCATGAGAGACTCTGGACCTGGCAGCAGCATGAGGAAGCGGTATATAGGGGCCTATGGCAGATTAGGGGCCTGGCAGCAGCTATAGGAGGCCCATAATCTGCCAGCACCCTATGTCAAAAAATTCTACACACCAGCAGTGTGTGAGGAGACCTGAAAGTGGCACATGGCAGAGTGTGGCGATGGAGACAGCAGCAATGGGAGGCCGTACAGGGACCCATGAGAGACTCTGGACCTGGCAGCAGCATGAGGAGGCGGTATATAGGGGCCTATGGCAGATTAGGGGCCTGGCAGCAGCTATAGGAGGCCCATAATCTGCCAGCACCCTATGTCAAAAAATTCTACACACCAGCAGTGTGAGGAGACCTGAAAGTGGCACATGGCAGCAGAGTGTGGCGATGGAGACAGCAGCAATGGGAGGCCGTACAGGGACCCATGACAGACTCTAGACTTGGCAGCAGCATGAGGAGGCGGTATATAGGGGCCCATGGCAGATTAGGGGCCTGGCAGCAGCTATGTGAGGCCCGTAATCTGCCTGCACCCTATGTCAAAAAATTTAACACACCAGCAGTGTGAAGAGACCTGAAAGTGGCACATGGCAGCAGAGTGTGGCGATGGAGACAGCAGCAATGGGAGGCCATACAGGGACCCATGACAGACTCTGGACTTGGCAGCAGCATGAGGAGGCGGTATATAGGGGCCCATGGCAGATTAGGGGCCTGGCAGCAGCTATGTGAGGCCCGTAATCTGCCTGCACCCTATGTCAAAAAATTTAACACACCAGCAGTGTGAAGAGACCTGAAAGTGGCACATGGCAGCAGAGTGTGGCGATGGAGACAGCAGCAATGGGAGGCCATACAGGGACCCATGACAGACTCTGGACTTGGCAGCAGCATGAGGAGGCGGTATATAGGGGCCCATGGCAGATTAGGGGCCTGGCAGCAGCTATGTGAGGCCCGTAATCTGCCTGCACCCTATGTCAAAAAATTTAACACACCAGCAGTGTGAAGAGACCTGAAAGTGGCACATGGCAGCAGAGTGTGGCGATGGAGACAGCAGCAATGGGAGGCCATACAGGGACCCATGACAGACTCTGGACTTGGCAGCAGCATGAGGAGGCGGTATATAGGGGCCCATGGCAGATTAGGGGCCTGGCAGCAGCTATGTGAGGCCCGTAATCTGCCTGCACCCTATGTCAAAAAATTTAACACACCAGCAGTGTGAAGAGACCTGAAAGTGGCACATGGCAGCAGAGTGTGGCGATGGAGACAGCAGCAATGGGAGGCCGTACAGGGACCCATGAGAGACTCTAGACTTGGCAGCAGCATGAGGAGGCGGTATATAGGGGCCCATGGCAGATTAGGGGCCTGGCAGCAGCTATGTGAGGCCCGTAATCTGCCTGCACCCTATGTCAAAAAATTTAACACACCAGCAGTGTGAAGAGACCTGAAAGTGGCACATGGCAGCAGAGTGTGGCGATGGAGACAGCAGCAATGGGAGGCCGTACAGGGACCCATGAGAGACTCTGGACTTGGCAGCAGCATGAGGAGGCGGTATATAGGGGCCCATGGCAGATTAGGGGCCTGGCAGCAGCTATGTGAGGCCCGTAATCTGCCTGCACCCTATGTCAAAAAATTTAACACACCAGCAGTGTGAAGAGACCTGAAAGTGGCACATGGCAGCAGAGTGTGGCGATGGAGACAGCAGCAATGGGAGGCCATACAGGGGACCCATGACAGACTCTGGACTTGGCAGCAGCATGAGGAGGCGGTATATAGGGGCCCATGGCAGATTAGGGGCCTGGCAGCAGCTATGTGAGGCCCGTAATCTGCCTGCACCCTATGTCAAAAAATGTAACACACCAGCAGTGTGTGAGGAGACCTGAAAGTGGCACATGGCAGAGTGTGGCGATGGAGACAGCAGCAATGGGAGGCCGTACAGGGACCCATGAGAGACTCTGGACCTGGCAGCAGCATGAGGAAGCGGTATATAGGGGCCTATGGCAGATTAGGGGCCTGGCAGCAGCTATAGGAGGCCCATAATCTGCCAGCACCCTATGTCAAAAAATTCTACACACCAGCAGTGTGTGAGGAGACCTGAAAGTGGCACATGGCAGAGTGTGGCGATGGAGACAGCAGCAATGGGAGGCCGTACAGGGACCCATGAGAGACTCTGGACCTGGCAGCAGCATGAGGAGGCGGTATATAGGGGCCTATGGCAGATTAGGGGCCTGGCAGCAGCTATAGGAGGCCCATAATCTGCCAGCACCCTATGTCAAAAAATTCTACACACCAGCAGTGTGAGGAGACCTGAAAGTGGCACATGGCAGCAGAGTGTGGCGATGGAGACAGCAGCAATGGGAGGCCGTACAGGGACCCATGACAGACTCTAGACTTGGCAGCAGCATGAGGAGGCGGTATATAGGGGCCCATGGCAGATTAGGGGCCTGGCAGCAGCTATGTGAGGCCCGTAATCTGCCTGCACCCTATGTCAAAAAATTTAACACACCAGCAGTGTGAAGAGACCTGAAAGTGGCACATGGCAGCAGAGTGTGGCGATGGAGACAGCAGCAATGGGAGGCCATACAGGGACCCATGACAGACTCTGGACTTGGCAGCAGCATGAGGAGGCGGTATATAGGGGCCCATGGCAGATTAGGGGCCTGGCAGCAGCTATGTGAGGCCCGTAATCTGCCTGCACCCTATGTCAAAAAATTTAACACACCAGCAGTGTGAAGAGACCTGAAAGTGGCACATGGCAGCAGAGTGTGGCGATGGAGACAGCAGCAATGGGAGGCCATACAGGGACCCATGACAGACTCTGGACTTGGCAGCAGCATGAGGAGGCGGTATATAGGGGCCCATGGCAGATTAGGGGCCTGGCAGCAGCTATGTGAGGCCCGTAATCTGCCTGCACCCTATGTCAAAAAATTTAACACACCAGCAGTGTGAAGAGACCTGAAAGTGGCACATGGCAGCAGAGTGTGGCGATGGAGACAGCAGCAATGGGAGGCCATACAGGGACCCATGACAGACTCTGGACTTGGCAGCAGCATGAGGAGGCGGTATATAGGGGCCCATGGCAGATTAGGGGCCTGGCAGCAGCTATGTGAGGCCCGTAATCTGCCTGCACCCTATGTCAAAAAATTTAACACACCAGCAGTGTGAAGAGACCTGAAAGTGGCACATGGCAGCAGAGTGTGGCGATGGAGACAGCAGCAATGGGAGGCCGTACAGGGACCCATGAGAGACTCTAGACTTGGCAGCAGCATGAGGAGGCGGTATATAGGGGCCCATGGCAGATTAGGGGCCTGGCAGCAGCTATGTGAGGCCCGTAATCTGCCTGCACCCTATGTCAAAAAATTTAACACACCAGCAGTGTGAAGAGACCTGAAAGTGGCACATGGCAGCAGAGTGTGGCGATGGAGACAGCAGCAATGGGAGGCCGTACAGGGACCCATGAGAGACTCTGGACTTGGCAGCAGCATGAGGAGGCGGTATATAGGGGCCCATGGCAGATTAGGGGCCTGGCAGCAGCTATGTGAGGCCCGTAATCTGCCTGCACCCTATGTCAAAAAATTTAACACACCAGCAGTGTGAAGAGACCTGAAAGTGGCACATGGCAGCAGAGTGTGGCGATGGAGACAGCAGCAATGGGAGGCCATACAGGGACCCATGACAGACTCTGGACTTGGCAGCAGCATGAGGAGGCGGTATATAGGGGCCCATGGCAGATTAGGGGCCTGGCAGCAGCTATGTGAGGCCCGTAATCTGCCTGCACCCTATGTCAAAAAATGTAACACACCAGCAGTGTGTGAGGAGACCTGAAAGTGGCACATGGCAGAGTGTGGCGATGGAGACAGCAGCAATGGGAGGCCGTACAGGGACCCATGAGAGACTCTGGACCTGGCAGCAGCATGAGGAAGCGGTATATAGGGGCCTATGGCAGATTAGGGGCCTGGCAGCAGCTATAGGAGGCCCATAATCTGCCAGCACCCTATGTCAAAAAATTCTACACACCAGCAGTGTGTGAGGAGACCTGAAAGTGGCACATGGCAGAGTGTGGCGATGGAGACAGCAGCAATGGGAGGCCGTACAGGGACCCATGAGAGACTCTGGACCTGGCAGCAGCATGAGGAGGCGGTATATAGGGGCCTATGGCAGATTAGGGGCCTGGCAGCAGCTATAGGAGGCCCATAATCTGCCAGCACCCTATGTCAAAAAATTCTACACACCAGCAGTGTGAGGAGACCTGAAAGTGGCACATGGCAGCAGAGTGTGGCGATGGAGACAGCAGCAATGGGAGGCCGTACAGGGACCCATGACAGACTCTAGACTTGGCAGCAGCATGAGGAGGCGGTATATAGGGGCCCATGGCAGATTAGGGGCCTGGCAGCAGCTATGTGAGGCCCGTAATCTGCCTGCACCCTATGTCAAAAAATTTAACACACCAGCAGTGTGAAGAGACCTGAAAGTGGCACATGGCAGCAGAGTGTGGCGATGGAGACAGCAGCAATGGGAGGCCATACAGGGACCCATGACAGACTCTGGACTTGGCAGCAGCATGAGGAGGCGGTATATAGGGGCCCATGGCAGATTAGGGGCCTGGCAGCAGCTATGTGAGGCCCGTAATCTGCCTGCACCCTATGTCAAAAAATTTAACACACCAGCAGTGTGAAGAGACCTGAAAGTGGCACATGGCAGCAGAGTGTGGCGATGGAGACAGCAGCAATGGGAGGCCATACAGGGACCCATGACAGACTCTGGACTTGGCAGCAGCATGAGGAGGCGGTATATAGGGGCCCATGGCAGATTAGGGGCCTGGCAGCAGCTATGTGAGGCCCGTAATCTGCCTGCACCCTATGTCAAAAAATTTAACACACCAGCAGTGTGAAGAGACCTGAAAGTGGCACATGGCAGCAGAGTGTGGCGATGGAGACAGCAGCAATGGGAGGCCGTACAGGGACCCATGAGAGACTCTAGACTTGGCAGCAGCATGAGGAGGCGGTATATAGGGGCCCATGGCAGATTAGGGGCCTGGCAGCAGCTATGTGAGGCCCGTAATCTGCCTGCACCCTATGTCAAAAAATTTAACACACCAGCAGTGTGAAGAGACCTGAAAGTGGCACATGGCAGCAGAGTGTGGCGATGGAGACAGCAGCAATGGGAGGCCGTACAGGGACCCATGAGAGACTCTGGACTTGGCAGCAGCATGAGGAGGCGGTATATAGGGGCCCATGGCAGATTAGGGGCCTGGCAGCAGCTATGTGAGGCCCGTAATCTGCCTGCACCCTATGTCAAAAAATTTAACACACCAGCAGTGTGAAGAGACCTGAAAGTGGCACATGGCAGCAGAGTGTGGCGATGGAGACAGCAGCAATGGGAGGCCATACAGGGACCCATGACAGACTCTGGACTTGGCAGCAGCATGAGGAGGCGGTATATAGGGGCCCATGGCAGATTAGGGGCCTGGCAGCAGCTATGTGAGGCCCGTAATCTGCCTGCACCCTATGTCAAAAAATGTAACACACCAGCAGTGTGTGAGGAGACCTGAAAGTGGCACATGGCAGAGTGTGGCGATGGAGACAGCAGCAATGGGAGGCCGTACAGGGACCCATGAGAGACTCTGGACCTGGCAGCAGCATGAGGAAGCGGTATATAGGGGCCTATGGCAGATTAGGGGCCTGGCAGCAGCTATAGGAGGCCCATAATCTGCCAGCACCCTATGTCAAAAAATTCTACACACCAGCAGTGTGTGAGGAGACCTGAAAGTGGCACATGGCAGAGTGTGGCGATGGAGACAGCAGCAATGGGAGGCCGTACAGGGACCCATGAGAGACTCTGGACCTGGCAGCAGCATGAGGAGGCGGTATATAGGGGCCTATGGCAGATTAGGGGCCTGGCAGCAGCTATAGGAGGCCCATAATCTGCCAGCACCCTATGTCAAAAAAATTCTACACACCAGCAGTGTGAGGAGACCTGAAAGTGGCACATGGCAGCAGAGTGTGGCGATGGAGACAGCAGCAATGGGAGGCCGTACAGGGACCCATGAGAGACTCTGGACCTGGCAGCAGCATGAGGAGGCGGTATATAGGGGCCTATGGCAGATTAGGGGCCTGGCAGCAGCTATAGGAGGCCCGTAATCTGCCAGCACCCTATGTCAAAAAATTAAACACACCAGCAGTGTGAGGAGACCTGAAAGTGGCACATGTTTGAGGCATGATTCATGGCGGATTTAGTCAGTTGTGTCAGGAACTGGTGGTTTGAAATCCAGACTAATCCACGCCTGATTCATTTTCACAAACGTGAGTCTCTCCACACTTTGGGTGGACAGTCGTGTCCTCCGCGGAGTTACAATACCTCCTGCCGCACTAAACACGCGCTCCGATGCCACGCTACTGGCCGGGCATGACAGCCTTTCAAGGGCAAATTCAGCTAGTTGGGGCCAAAGGTCAAGTTTCGTTGCCCAGTAGTCAAGGGGATTGTCTACCTCGGTTGGCAGGGTGCTGTCCAAGTAGGCCCAAGCCTGTTGTTTGAGCTCCTGCTCCAGGTCCACCTGATGCTGCTGCTGCTGCTGCGGCTGGTTAGTAGTTTCCTCACTGCGCTGGTGAAGAAAGCTACTCATCATCGACTGCAGACTGAGGCAGCCGCTGCTGGTGGAGCTGCCACTGCTCCTACCACCCCACCCCTCCCCTGCTGCCATGCCAGCGGAACGCGAGCGCACAGGGCCCACAGTGTCTGAGGATGGACGTTGGCGCACAAAGGCAGAGACCAACTGACTACATAGGTGGTTTTTATAGTACGTAATTTTGGCCTCCCTCTCAGCAGGTGTGAAAAAGGCCACCATTTTGGACCGGTAGCGAGGGTCCAACAAGGTGGACAGCCAAAAGTCATCCCTCTGTCTGATGGTTATTATTCGGCTGTCGCTACGCAAGCAACCGAGCATGCTATGGGCCATTTGTGCCAAGGAATGCGAGGGACTCCCTGCCTCCATCTCCACAGCATACTGCCACGGTGCGTCTGGGTCCTCTGTCTCCTCCTCCTCCTCTACCAGATGCTCCTGCTCCTCCACTCCTGTCCGCTGAGTGGAAAAACCACCCATTTCACTCAATAATTCCTGAGCACAAATGTCCTCCTCTACCTCCTCCTCTTCTTCCTGTCCTGCCCCACAGGGGTCATGTGGCGTTGAGATCTGTGCGCCACGTCTACCGCACCCTGACCAGCCATTGTTAACAGCATTTGTTCCAGGACGTGCAACAGAGGAATGACGTCGTTCATCCCATAGTCCTGCCGACTCACGAATAGCGTGGCCTCCTCAAAGGCCTGAGCAAGCGGCAGGTGTCACGCATGAGCTGCCAATGGCTGACATCTAAGTTACACAGGGGAGTACCTTTATCCGCTTGTAACATCAGGAAATCGGTGATGGCCTTTCGCTGCTCGTAAAGGCGGTCTAACATGTGTAGGGTTGAATTCCACCTTGTTGCAACGTCGCAGATCAGGCGATGCTGTGGAATTCCGTTCTGCCGCTGCAGCTCAATGAGGGTGTTCTTTGCGGTGTAGGAATGGCTGAAATGCATGCACAGTTTACGTGACATTTTAAGGATGTCTTGCAGTGGGATGGTGGATTTTAGGAACCGCTTGACAACCAGATTGAACACGTGAGCCATGCATGGCGCATGGCACAACCTTCCTTGACGCAGAGCAGACACCATGTTCTTTCCGTTGTCAGTCAACATGGTTCCGATTTTTAGTTTGCGCGGAGACAGCCATCTGTCGATTTCTCTGTTCATTACACTCAGCAGTTCCTCCCCTGTGTGACTACGTTCGCCAAGGCATACCAGGTGCAGCACAGCGTGACACCGTTGCGCCCTGCACATGTGATATGCCGGTCGGGTAATGGGACTTGGCACGGGGGTGGCGGCTGAGGACACGGCGGAAAAAGAGGTGGTAGAGGCGGACATGCTTGCTGGACCAAGGACGTGCAAACGTGGAGGCAAAAGCGTCGTGACCTGTCCAAGTTGCTGGTGCGGCTGTGCCGGCACCACGTTCACCCAGTGGGCCGTAAATGACATGTACTGTCCCTGACCGTAGTTACAGCTCCACACGTCGGCGCTGCCGTGCACTTTGGCAGAGACCGACATGCTCAAAGACTGGCCCACCATCTCTTCTACATGTGAATGCAGGGCTGGCACTGCCTTTTGGGCAAAGAAATGACGGCTTGGCACTCTCCACCGCGGCGCGGCACAAGCCATCATTTCTCGGAAAGGTGCTGAGTCCACCAGTTGGAAAGGGAGGGACTGCAGCACCAGCAACTTGGACAGGAGGACGTTCAGCTTTTGCACCGTCGGGTGCGTGCTCGCAAACTGTTGTCTCTTGGATACGGATTCCAAGAAAGACTGTTGACGGAATCCGAGAAGAGGAGTAGCAGGAGAAGGAGCATCTGAACGAGCGGAAGATGCCAATGAGCGACAACTCCCCTCAGCAGAGGTGTTGGAGCCTTGACTGGCTGATAGAGGGCGATTGACGACGTCGGGTGACGGAGCAAGTAACGGAGCGGGTGATGGAGCGGGGGCTGGGGCAGGCAGAACCGCCGTATGTTTATCACGGTTTTCCCAGGCCACCGAATGGTGACGCTGCATATGCTGACGCAACGCTGTAGTCCCAACATGGGCCCCCTGGCCACGCTTGCATTTCTGGCCACATAGTCGACATACGGCTACGTTTACTTCCTCGGGCGGCTTGAGGAAAAATTGCCACACCACCGAGTAGGAAACTTTGCCCCCGCTACTCTTCACTGGCTGACTGCTACTTCCTCCGTGCGCAACGGCACCACTACTGGCCGTGGTGGTAGGCTGCAGTGGAGCTGGTGCTCTACTCCGTGGACGTTTGGCTCCACTGACACTGATGCGACCCTGCTGCTGTCTCCTGGGCAACCCACCGACTGTTTTGCTCGCTGCCAAGCTGCCACCCTCTTCTCCTGATGATGCGGAAGAAATTGCCTGATGACGACGAGGCTGCCAAGTGCGATCAACCTCCTCATCATCAAGTAGGGTCTCCGCCTCACTACTAGCCCCCTCGGCTGCGTCTGGGTCAGGAGACAGACCTGTCTCTAGACCGGCTACCGAGCCACTCTCCTCGCCAGTACTTGTTCGCTTGGCTGCTGAAAAGGCCGATGTCTCCCCCCGTTCCTGACCGCCCTCTGTTAGCTCTTCCTCACTGTACAGTGGGGCTGAGCCCACAGCATGCGATACTTCGCTTGGTGAGGGAACAGCAAAGGACAGGGGCAGGTAGAGGACACGTGAATTTCAGTGGGCTTGGTCCCGGGCCATGCCAACTAACGGTTGTGTCTGACGTACCCACCGACCGTTGGCTGTAGGTGTCAGAGGTGACCTGGGAAGAGGAAGACGACCGAGCCAACCAATCAATGACGGCAGGGTTGTCGGTGGAGACACGACCGCTGGATGACACCGGGAGCACTGGCCTCTGGCTGCGAATACTGCTGCCTCGACCCCTTCCTCTGCTGCCACGTCTGCTCGCTCCTAAAACATTGCCTCCTCTGCCACTCCTCTGCATGTTGTCTGACATACTATTTAATTCAACGATTAGGTGTCCCTGAGTAACAATTCTCTGGCACTCAGTAACAATTCTGTCTGTCCCTGAGTATGAATTCTGTGGCCCTGAGTAACAATTCTGTGTCTGTGCGAGTAACAATTCTGTGTCTGTGCAAGTAACAATTTTGTGTCTGTGCGAGTAACAAATCTCTGGCACTCAGTAACAATTCTGTCTGTCCCTGAGTAACAATTCTCTGGCACTCAGTAACAATTCTGTCTGTCCCTGAGTAACAATTCTCTGGCACTCAGTAACAATTCTGTCTGTCCCTGAGTATGAATTCTGTGGCCCTGAGTAACAATTCTGTGTCTGTGCGAGTAACAATTCTGTGTCTGTGCAAGTAACAATTTTGTGTCTGTGCGAGTAACAATTCTCTGGCACTCAGTAACAATTCTGTCTGTCCCTGAGTAACAATTCTCTGGCACTCAGTAACAATTCTGTCTGTCCCTGAGTATGAATTCTGTGGCCCTGAGTAACAATTCTGTGTCTGTGCGAGTAACAATTCTGTGTCTGTGCAAGTAACAATTTTGTGTCTGTGCGAGTAACAAATCTCTGGCACTCAGTAACAATTCTGTCTGTCCCTGAGTAACAATTCTCTGGCACTCAGTAACAATTCTGTCTGTCCCTGAGTAACAATTCTCTGGCACTCAGTAACAATTCTGTCTGTCCCTGAGTATGAATTCTGTGGCCCTGAGTAACAATTCTGTGTCTGTGCGAGTAACAATTCTGTGTCTGTGCAAGTAACAATTTTGTGTCTGTGCGAGTAACAATTCTCTGGCACTCAGTAACAATTCTGTCTGTCCCTGAGTAACAATTCTCTGGCACTCAGTAACAATTCTGTCTGTCCCTGAGTAACAATTCTCTGGCACTCAGTAACAATTCTGTCTATCCCTGAGTATGAATTCTGTGGCCCTGAGTAACAATTCTGTGTCTGTGCGAGTAACAATTCTGTGTCTGTGCAAGTAACAATTTTGTGTCTGTGCGAGTAACAATTCTCTGGCACTCAGTAACAATTCTGTCTGTCCCTGAGTAACAATTCTCTGGCACTCAGTAACAATTCTGTCTGTCCCTGAGTAACAATTCTCTGGCACTCAGTAACAATTCTGTCTGTCCCTGAGTAACAATTCTCTGGCACTCAGTAACAATTCTGTCTGTCCCTGAGTAACAATTCTCTGGCACTCAGTAACAATTCTGTCTGTCCCTGAGTATGAATTCTGTGGCCCTGAGTAACAATTCTGTGTCTGTGCGAGTAACAATTCTGTGTCTGTGCAAGTAACAATTTTGTGTCTGTGCGAGTAACAATTCTCTGGCACTCAGTAACAATTCTGTCTGTCCCTGAGTAACAATTCTCTGGCACTCAGTAACAATTCTGTCTGTCCCTGAGTAACAATTCTCTGGCACTCAGTAACAATTCTGTCTGTCCCTGAGTATGAATTCTGTGGCCCTGAGTAACAATTCTGTGTCTGTGCGAGTAACAATTCTGTGTCTGTGCAAGTAACAATTTTGTGTCTGTGCGAGTAACAATTCTCTGGCACTCAGTAACAATTCTGTCTGTCCCTGAGTAACAATTCTCTGGCACTCAGTAACAATTCTGTCTGTCCCTGAGTAACAATTCTCTGGCACTCAGTAACAATTCTGTCTGTCCCTGAGTAACAATTCTCTGGCACTCAGTAACAATTCTGTCTGTCCCTGAGTAACAATTCTCTGGCACTCAGTAACAATTCTGTCTGTCCCTGAGTATGAATTCTGTGGCCCTGAGTAACAATTCTGTGTCTGTGCGAGTAACAATTCTGTGTCTGTGCAAGTAACAATTTTGTGTCTGTGCGAGTAACAATTCTCTGGCACTCAGTAACAATTCTGTCTGTCCCTGAGTAACAATTCTCTGGCACTCAGTAACAATTCTGTCTGTCCCTGAGTAACAATTCTCTGGCACTCAGTAACAATTCTGTCTATCCCTGAGTATGAATTCTGTGGCCCTGAGTAACAATTCTGTGTCTGTGCGAGTAACAATTCTGTGTCTGTGCAAGTAACAATTTTGTGTCTGTGCGAGTAACAATTCTCTGGCACTCAGTAACAATTCTGTCTGTCCCTGAGTAACAATTCTCTGGCACTCAGTAACAATTCTGTCTGTCCCTGAGTAACAATTCTCTGGCACTCAGTAACAATTCTGTCTGTCCCTGAGTAACAATTCTCTGGCACTCAGTAACAATTCTGTCTGTCCCTGAGTAACAATTCTCTGGCACTCAGTAACAATTCTGTCTGTCCCTGAGTATGAATTCTGTGGCCCTGAGTAACAATTCTGTGTCTGTGCGAGTAACAATTCTGTGTCTGTGCAAGTAACAATTTTGTGTCTGTGCGAGTAACA
This sequence comes from Staurois parvus, assembly GCF_062004578.1. NCBI lineage: Eukaryota > Metazoa > Chordata > Amphibia > Anura > Ranidae > Staurois > Staurois parvus. Next base: position 487 of record NW_028318739.1, on the reverse strand, counting down.
ATTCTCTGGCACTCAGTAACAATTCTGTCTGTCCCTGAGTAACAATTCTCTGGCACTCAGTAACAATTCTGTCTGTCCCTGAGTAACAATTCTCTGGCACTCAGTAACAATTCTGTCTGTCCCTGAGTATGAATTCTGTGGCCCTGAGTAACAATTCTGTGTCTGTGCGAGTAACAATTCTGTGTCTGTGCAAGTAACAATTTTGTGTCTGTGCGAGTAACAATTCTCTGGCACTCAGTAACAATTCTGTCTGTCCCTGAGTAACAATTCTCTGGCACTCAGTAACAATTCTGTCTGTCCCTGAGTAACAATTCTCTGGCACTCAGTAACAATTCTGTCTATCCCTGAGTATGAATTCTGTGGCCCTGAGTAACAATTCTGTGTCTGTGCGAGTAACAATTCTGTGTCTGTGCAAGTAACAATTTTGTGTCTGTGCGAGTAACAATTCTCTGGCACTCAGTAACAATTCTGTCTGTCCCTGAGTAAC